>NW_015441000.1:0-70684 GCF_000150705.2 Paracoccidioides lutzii
CTATGAAGAAACTTCAGCAACTTAAATAAACTGTGAAGATATTTCTATGAAACAGAGTAATTGTAAATTAACTTCACTCACACTAGTATAAATAACTGAGAATAAACTGAAAAATAAGAATTAAAAAAGAATATAAAATACTTTAACTATCAAAATAAAAATTATATAGTATAAAATTATTCACATAAGTAAGAGACTAAATTAAAAAAATAAATACTAAGACTGCTGTCATTAAATTAGAAAGAAATTCAGTTTGAAAGAAGTTTTTTTCTCAGATAAAATAATTACACTAGAGATTTTGAATTTAAACAAGTTGATAAGTAAAAATTCTTTTATTATATATATCAAAATAACTTTCAATAAATATACTATTTCTATAAAATTATTAATAAATTTAAAAGTAAATTACTATATTATTATTAACTTATATTTTATATAAAGATATGTTAAAGTATTAAAAATAAGTTTTGAAGATATAAAAAAAAATATCAGATCATGAGCTTTAATAATTAGAGAAAAACTTCAATCATAAGAGCTATCTTTTTCAATCTATAAATAAATAAAATAAGGTTTATAAATATATTAATACTGATAACAGACTTATATAATACTAATATAATTATAGAATAAGCTTAACTAGCAAAGTAAATAATAAAATTAAAAATAAAGATTCAATATCTAGTTTGATCAAATGCATATATATCTATAAATAAAATATCAAAAAAATATAATATAATAATTTTAAACAAAATTTTAAAAAGATCAGAGATGAAGTCACAATATCAACAGAATATAGATTATCATAATAAACTTATTGATGAAAAATTCAAATATAAAATTTATAAAAGAAGTGAGATCAGAGGATTAAAGAACACATAAAAAGAATAAATCTCTAATCTTAATAAAATAATATTTATTGAAGATATTATCTTCTATTACTATAAAAGAGTAAAAAGTTAAAGATCATCATTTCAAGTCTCTATGAGATAAATCAGATCATTGAAGAAAAAAAATTATTGTTAATACAAAACTGAAGAATGAAGAGATAATTAATAAATAACTACTGAAGAATTATAAGAAATTTTATAATATTTTTTCAAAAATTGTCTTTAATCAATTATCATCATTATAAAAAGAAGTGAGTTATAATATTGAGTTTAAAAAAGAAATTGATTCAAATAAAGCTATCAGTCACACATTATTATATTAAATAAGATTGAAAAAACTTGAAACAATCAAGTAGTATTTTGAGATTAATCTTAAAAAAAATTTTATTTTATCAATTACTTTTTTCTTTACATTCTCAATTCTTATAGTTTATATAGCTGATAAGCTAAAGTTTTATATAAATTATTACTGGCTTAATACAATCTCAAAAAAGAATCAATATTTAATTTCACTAGTTAATAAGCTCATAGAGTAATTAAATGAAGTAAAATTCATTATCAAATTAAACATTTATCAAAGCTTTTATTAAATATATATATATGTCAAAACTGAAGATCTGACTACCTTTAAAACATAGTATAAAATCTACAAATATAATATTATATTCATTAGTCTAAGCAATGACTCAATAATTTTTCAGTGCTTCATTAATACTATCTTCTTTGACTATTTGAATAAGTTTATGATTACTTTTAAGAATGATTTACTTATCTACAGTAAATTTTAAAAGAATATAAAAAATATATCAAGAAAATATTGACTAGATTATAAAAAATTGAACTATAGATAAGTATCTCAAAATATAAGTTTTATATTTATTAAATAAAGTATTTAAAATTTATTATAATTGATTAATAGATTAAAATTAACTCTAAAAAAAATTATAATTATATCACAATAAGAAATATCTAGTACAGTTAAAAAAAATTAATTATCTTTGAAAATTTTGCAACTTCTATCAATATTTTATCAAGAACTACAGTCAGATTATAAAGTCAATATTTAAACTTATTTGAAAAAATCAATCTTTTGAATACAATAAAATCTATCAATATATCTTTAATCAGATAAAAAGAGCTATATCTGAAGTCTTAGTACTCTATTATTATGAACTAAATCAGAAGACTTATATAAAAATAAATGATTTAAATAATACTATAACTGATATTTTGTCTCAGCTGTGTAAGAATTAGCAGTAACATTTAATTACTTTCTTTTTAGCTTTAATAATTAAAGTAGAAAGAAATTATAAGATTTATAATATTAAAATACTAATAATTATGAGAATATTATCAGAATGATAAGCTGAGCTGAAATATTTTAAAAAAATAGAGAGATTTAAAATCTTAACTAATTATTTAGCTCTTAAATATTTCATGAAAATTAAGAATCTCAATATCTGACAAGCATATTGAGTAGAGTTTCTTTTCTAATTCTACTTTCTAATTTAATATTAAGCTGAGTGTCAGAATATACTAGCAAATGTATTGAGTTGATCAGAGATTTAGAAAAGTAATAAAAGCATTCAAATGAAACTATTTCTTAAGTTAAAAAGATTAAACTCAAAAACTATCAAGAAATTCACTGAGATTAAGACTCTAGATACTAGTATACATATTATTAATAAGGTCAAAATTAGCAACACAGTAGCAGAATTACTGAAATTATAATATTATGATCTCAAGACTCTCTAGCTCCTTATTCTTATACTGTTTATTATACTTACTTACTAAAGCACTTATCTTCATAATGTTTATCAAAGCACTTTAGAATCAGCATCTATTAGAGAATTAGTATTATCTCAAAATTCACTATTCAGAATCAGCACAGATCAGCACTTCTCAAAAATCAGTCCTTTAGCATTAGCACTTTTTAATGAATAGAATCAGTACTTTATGAAGATTCAGATAACTGCATTGCTAATTTCTCATTTTATAAAAGATTAGAGATAAAATCTATTACTATTTTGCTACTGAGCCTCTATCACTAGAAAGCTTCACCTGTGGCTGAAGGGTAAGGTTAAGCTGAACAGAAGTGCTATAAGCTTGATAACTAGGACAGAGGGTAGTGCCACTATCACAAGTAGTAAGGACATCAATTAGAAAATCCTTATAACCAATGATAGCTATGGCTTGGGGCAGGTGTGTGTAGGGCTTGGGTGAGATAGACACCTGTGGATAGAGAGTCAAAGCTATGACAGGTAAGAATGTAGTGTAATATCAGGTAGATGCTGATAAAGACAGTAAAGAGTAAGGGCTCTGAACAGAAAGTAGAATAGTATGAATAAGTGAATTGATCATGATCAAGAAGATAGGCCTCTTGATCCTAAGAATAATGAGCATGTTTATATACATGAGGAGACCTTCTGATAAATTCTATAGATCAATAGATGATCTGCTACCTGTTATATCAATCTATCTGAGTGTGTGTGTGTGTGTGTGTGTTTTTATTTAACGCCCGGTTAGTCCACGTGCCTTAAGGGCACGTGATCTAGTAGAGTCCGCGTCAAACTATAGGGCGGGTAGAGCTACGCCCGTAGGCGACTACCTATCTAGTAGCTATCTTACAAATGAGGCAAAAATGGGTTGCGTATTGCTGCACCGGCAGAGCCCATGGGTCAGTTGCCATAGAGCAGAGGTTTTGAGAGGTTTTAGGTTTGTGGGAGGGAGGTAGGGGAGGCGGATAGGAAGGAAGGCAAGGAAGGAAAGAAAGGAGAGGAAAGAGAGGAAGGAGGAGGAGGTGGTGAGGAAGATGGGGGCAAGACAGAGGAGAGAATGGTCTGTGGGATCTGATCTGGAGGTGCGCGACGGTGCATTGGACAGATATTCTGATAGAAGGCTGTTTCTCTTAGCCAGTTATTGAATTCTAGGGCCCCACGCGAGGTTGCCAGTGTCTCGCAGAGATTGTAGATAGGCCGGCGCCACTTTGCTGCTTTTCTTGCAAGAGTGCAATAGTAGAAATGTTCTGGAGTTTTGCTATGTCCACACCGGCAGTAGCACTCTGCATCTTCATGCTTAAGGTGGCTGTGGTAGGCTGCAAAGTCTCCATGACCTGATCGGGCGGCATAGAGCTTTCCTAATGTGAAGCGTGAAAGTTTTACCTCTGTTGAGGCTCTCTTTAGTGGGATCTCCAGCTCCATATAGCGTTTGGGCTGATTTTTGGCCCAGTAGTTCTCAAAGGCCCGTGTGGTTTGTTCCATAGTGTGTCGCTTTATATAAGCTAGAGTGCCTATGCTGTCAGGTTGAGGTACCATGCTTGCACTTGCTGCCTGCGCTGCGGCTGCTTTGGCTTCAAGATCTGCCTTTTCATTACCAGCCACGCCTGCGTGGCCTGGGACCCATCTAATGACCACCCTGCTCTGGGTGGCCAATGGGAGCCTATCCCTGCTCTGCCAGGCCTTTATGGCTTTCAGAAACTGCGCGAAGACCTGCTGGCTAGAGGTGTTTGGCACAGATCCAAGGGCTCGTGCTACCTCCAAATTGTCTAGGCAAATGTAGACGTTGCTGGCAAACTTCGCCTGAGGCGAGGTGGTGGCTTCCTTTAGGCCCTGCAGGGCTGCCATTGCCTCTGCGTCAAAGACCTCTGCTTTATCCATTGGCAGGTTTCCTGTGGAGATTAGACGGTGTTCGCTACCCCAGCATATAGCCCATCCTGCACCAGTCGCACGCTGAGGGTGCTCTATCTGTGAACCATCGGTAAAGACCACCAGATCCAGGGGATTGCGTTGTTGTAGCCAGCTCTTAAAGTCTTGTGCTGCCTGTTCCTTTGTGTGGCCTGCCACATACCCAATCTGCAGATCTTCTTTCCTGGGAAATCTCATCCAAGGGGGCGTGAGTAGAGGGTCATATGCTTCTATCCCACCAGCATGACTGGACGCTCTAGACAGACGTGTGGTATAGGGTTTGGTGGTAGCTACTTGATTAGAGCGTCTCACTAGCGGGTGCCTCTTGTCAAGCTTTTTGATTCTTACTGCAAATACAGCACGCCGGTTGTCTAGTGTCTCTTTCATTGGCATGATTCCTAGCTCACGGTGTAGAGCTGAAATGGGTGTGGTCTTGTAGACTGGCAGTGCCCCTCGCAAAGCATCTCTAAGGGCTAGATCTAGCTTTCTGACTAGGCAATCCATTTGATTGGAGATTTCCTTTCCCTTCTCCATTCGTGTGGCTCCAGGCCACCAGGCCTCTGCTCCATAGCAGAGCACAGAGAGCACACAGGCCTGAATGGATTGTCTAAGCAGTTGTACTGGGGCGCCTCTTGCTGTGTTGCTTAGTGCTTGTATGCCATTAGACACCTGTCGTGCCTTAGCCGCCATGGTCTCCACGTGTTTCTTGAAGCTCAGTTTTCTATCTAGCCAGATTCCTAGATATCTTATGGAGCTTTTCACTGCCTTTGCTGTAATAGAGTGAGTGCCAGATGTTGTTTCAAGGTCAATTGAGGGGTTTGAAAGGGTTCTGCGCCGTGTGAAGTGTGCTATCTCAGTTTTGGCAAAATCAAATGTCAGCCCTTCTTTGCTGGCCCAATCATTTAGCAACTTGAAATCCTCCTGGAGAGTAACAACATTCCCTTCAAGAGTGGTTCCAGCACTAAGCAGTCCTAGATCATCTGCGTAGCCTAAGCGTGCACGTCTTCTTTGTATAGTTCCTAGAAAGAACAGAGGCTGAATAAACAGCATGAATAGAATAGGTGAGACTGGCGAGCCTTGTGGAAGCCCTGCTGGGATATCAAAGAGCTCTCCCAGGAGTCCATCCAATCTGATCCTGCCTGTGCGTCCTGTCATGAAGCTTTCCACCCATCTAATTAAGTTTGGTGGCCAGCCTTGTTCTTGCAATCTCCGCAGCATCCTTCCTCTGAGTACAGCATCAAAAGCACCCTTGATGTCCAGAGTAAGAAGAGAGACTACTTTTCCATGGGCCCAGGCTTCCTCTATATCATGAACCATCGCTGCCACTAGGTCTGAGGCAGCCCGCCCAGGGAGGGCTCCAAAATGCTGGGGGTGGACAATCTTCTCTTGTATAGCTGTCCAGGCCAGCCTACGGGCTACCAGGCGTTCCAGTCCCTTCCCCAACGTTGAGAGAAGGGCTATAAGCCTGTAGGATCGCGGGAGTGTTGGATCTCTGTTGACCTTAGGCAGCACAACCAGTGTGGCATCTTGAAAGGAGGTTGGGTGCCAGCCAACCCTAAGGCAGGCTCTGAACAGCCTTTCCACTGATACCTTAATATGTGGCCATGCCTTTCGTAGCACCTCTGTTGGCACTCCATCAGTTCCTGGAGTGGTATTACCCGTGTTCAGCAGAGAACTTTGTATCTCATGTGCTGAGGCAACAGGAAAAGGTAATTTGACAGATGGTGGGTTGGACCAGCTAATTGGGATATCCTCTCTGCTTGCAGCCTTCTGTAAGAGCACCCGTTGCAGAAGGTCTCTTTTCTCTCTAGGGGTTGTTCGCGTTTGCCCAGTCTCTTCATCTACAAGAGGGGGGGAATGAAAGGAGCCAGTTGAATGGGCCCATTTGATCATCTTAAAGATATCTTTCCCCACTGAGGCCTCTGCTATCTTGCCTCGCCAGTATTCTCTCTTGGCTTTCCTGGTGGTCCTGGCTACGTTGCTTTTTGCTTCTCGTAAAAAACTAGAGCCTAGGCACTGTGCACGATGTAGTGTTGTCACTGCTTTCTGGCAGTCCTCATTCCACCATGGCTGACCTGTGCCTTGCCCGGTGCTCTTCTTGGTGGAACTTTCCAGGGAAGCTATTAGTGCATCTGTGATACCTTTAGCCAGGGCATCCAGCTGATCTGTATTGGGGTACTCTGGGATATCACATAGTTTGTCTAGTTTTGGCTTATAGGCCTCCAGCGTCTGGTTAAAGACCTTCTCATTCATGGTGTCGAGACGGAAAAAATGGGTTGGCCTGTCAGGCCTTGCGCCCTGTGGAAGGCTGATTTTGGTGAGAAGAGTCTGGTGGTCAGAGGAAGTGTAAAGGGATCTGTCCACCTGTGTGTCCACTCCTTTGATAACTAATTCCAGGGTGGCCCAGGCCAGGTCTATCATGTTATGCCCACGTGTGGGAGTGTCTGGGTCCATGGTGAGAGTAAAGTTGAAATTCATGGTCCATTGCAGGAATGGTTCCGCCCACATGCTTGGAGGCACTCCTGGTTGCCACACGGGGTGCTTGATATTGAGGTCGCCAGCAAGGAGCAACGGGAGTGCTGGGACAGACCAGGAGAGAAGACAGCCCACACCTTGTCCAGGATCCTCTGCGCCTGGGGGTGCATTGTATATGTTGACTGTCTGAAGCTGTAGACCCCAGGCCTGTATGTGCAGCATGTGGATGTCCCGGTTTTCTGCCCAGGGGCCTGGGACTGCATGAGCATGGATTTGTGGGTGTTTACGCACATAGGTGAGGACCCGTGGCTTCCTGTCCCACTTTTCAATTGGGGCAAAGCAGTTGAATGCTGGATGCTTTTTGGAGATGCGTTGGCTTAAGTTCCTGTGAATCCAGGGTTCCTGTATGAGAAGGATGTCAGTCTTTCTTTCAAACGCTAGATTGAGGGCCGTCTCGTGTGCTGGGCCCCCTTTTCCTATGTTGACTTGCATAATCTGCAGGAATTGCGGAGATCTAGAGTTCTTCTTCATTGAGTAGCTGAAAGGAGGGTGTTGTTGCGTGAGATGACGTGTTGGGTGTTGCATTAGATGTTGGGTTGGGCGCCATGCCTAATGCTGTGCCTGATGCTGTGCTCAATGCTGTGCTTGGTGCTGTGTTTGATGTTGGTGTGAGGTTAGATCTACGCTCAGTAGAATCATTCAACCTCAGGTCTGCTGATGGCCCTCGACCACCGCATTTGCTGTTACTTGCCTTGGCCAAGTATGCCTTACTCTGTGCATTGCGGATATCCCTCAGCTGGTTTCTTGAGTGCCTTTGAACAGTCCCATTCTTTATCCCTGGTCTGGCGGGGCAGGATGGATCATCCGCGGCATGTGGTCCAAGACAGTTAGTGCAGTGATTGGGGCATCCACATGCTTCATTCTCCTTATGACAGGATGGATTTCCTTTCACATGATTCTTAGAACTGCATTTTTTGCAGCGAGGGACGTGGAGGCAGTATCTCTCTTGATGAAATCCCCAGCATTTGCTGCATTGTTGTATTTTGACCTTAGGTGCCTTTCTGATCACTGGTCTTTGATATCCATATAGTTCCACTTTTGATGGCAGGTTTACTGCTGTCTCTTGCGAAAAGTGTAATATAAGAGTGGCTGTTGGGTTTCCAGGGTGTATTTTTGCCCAGCGACTCTGGACAGGCTTGATTCTGGTTTGGAGTGTGAATTCTTCTGTCATGGATTCTGCTGAGAGACGCAGAGTTCCACCACCATAGTCACTAATCTCCATGGGCAGCCCAGGAATCAGGCAGGTGATCCAATGTTCTTCCTTCTCTATCTGAGTATTGGTGAGGGTGGCTGCTAAAACATTCTTTTGGGCTAGCAGGGCCTCCATGTCTTGCAAGCTTCTAGGAATGATGGCAATGCCTGTGGGGATGGCTTGAACTGCTGTGATGGCTGCTGCCAAAGGCCCTGGGAGTTCAGCCTTCAGCTTTCTAAGAGTAGCAATTGGGCTTGCTTTGCGAGCTAGATGATCTGAAGGCAGGCGCGCGAGGATTCGTGGTGTTTTTCCTTCTCTGGGGTTATTCCTAAGCAGGGGTTTCTGCAGTATGGTTGCTGGTGTTTTTGTTACATTGGTGCTGTCTGCAGCTGTCTTTGCGTAGGTAGGAGCTCTTGCATCATTTGCACCAGTGGAGCCAGCAGGCTTGATTGTGGTGGACTGCTTAGCTGTTTCTAGACTTCCATTGTACCAGTCCTTGACTAACGCCTTCACAGCGGCTCCAAGGGCCAGTGCCCTTGATAGGCCTTTTGCCTTCATGACATCTAGGTCTTCTTCAATCCGATCAAGCATATTTGCAGCCACTAGTGCTTCTGCATGGGATTTCTGTGCCTCAGCCTCGTGGGCGGCTAGGAGATCGCTAGCCATCGGGCCACGTAGGTTGAGGTGAATTGGTGCGACATTTCTGCTCTTTGAGCTGCCTGCTGGTGTAGGGGAGCTTGGAGACTCCATGTCATTCAGTTCACATGTGCGGCGGGCGATTGGGGTGAGGAGATGGGGTCTCTTGGGTGGACGGCGTATGGGGGAGCAGATGCGCGTCAAGGCTCGGGACGCGTTCGGTGGTGTTGGGGGGCTGGGCGCGCTGGCGGCGCTGCGTCGGCACGCCATCAGGCTTGCTGCCTGAGGGGATGGGAGAGAGCTTATAGGGATGTGATCAGGATTGATTAAGATGTTTTTTGACCTTGTTACGTTGTCAATCTGCTGGTTGAACCTGGTTGAATCTTCTATTCGGAGGAGCTAGCTAGGTTATTGCTATATTACATACAAGCAATCACGTGTGGGTGGGGTGATCATTAGGACAACACCACCCAGGCAGGCGCTGCTACACCCCCCCTCACATCATCATGTGAGATTTTGAATGTCATATGCAAAAAAAAAGGAAAAACTAGCTATGTCATTCTCAAATCCATTCAAATCATACTACATACATTAAGTTTTGACATTCCTGCCTTTTCCATCTGTAAAATCAAGTAAATCAAGGAATTGTTGAAATGTCACTGTGCTCAGAGATTTAGTCAATCTGTTTGCTGCCATTTCTTCAGTTGAGATGTATTCAATCAAGATAATGCCATTGTTCAATTGACTACAGGTGTAATGGAATCACATGTCAATATACTTGCTTCTAACAATGATTGCAGTTACAATGACTAGATCAATTACATCTTTATTATCTGTCTTGATTGGCAGGAGGTCATCTGCTATAAAGCTCAGATTCATCATCATGCTTCTTAATCACATTGCTTCACATACAGCCTCACTCAATGCCATGTATTCAGCTTCATTGGAACTCAAAGAGATGCATGACTGCTTGCTTAATTATTATGAAATCAGTGCATCAGCAAGCATAAAAATGTAGCTGAATATAGACTTCTGATCATCATTCAATGAGCTAGCTCAGTTGAAATCTGTGTATCTAATCAGCATATATGCCACATTAAGAAAATTATTTTCAGGTCCTTCATCATCATCATTCTTTGTGTAAAATATGCTGATTTCACATGTGCCTTTCAAATATTGAATGATGTGTAATAAGACCTTTCATGTCTTAGGGGTAGGAGCAGCATTCTTCTGTGTCAATAGAGAAGCTGTGTGAGTGATATTCAGCTGCAGTTTAACTATCAAATACTGCAAGCAGCCAACGCCATGTTGGAATTATTGTTTTGTAAAACCAGCCTCTTTTTCAGGAACAGGGGAGTCATTCAAGTGTAAACTATTATCCATGGATGTTCAGACAGTAGTTGCATTATCCAGGTGGAAATCTTCTACTAATCAATTGATATAACATTAGAAGGTCAATTCTATGTCATTATTTGTACATTTTACTTCCATGTCTAGATATTTTGTGAGTTCATTCAAATCTTTGATCTCAAGCTTCTGATGCAGAACATCAACTAGTCAATCAGTATCCTTCAGAGCATCTGCAAAAATATGAAGATCATCAATGTATATAATCATATATAGATGTTTTTGAACTGAATGTCATCAAAGAGTGAGATCATAAGAACTTGGAGTAAAGTCATTCTCCTGTAGCAGAGCTGTCAAGTAATCATACTATATTTTGACAGCTGAATTCAACTCATATAGAGATTCTTCAACTGCACAAACAAGCATACATGAAGCTCCTTCTTCAAAGTCAGTAGGTTGTCTCATATAGACTGTTTTTCCAAGTCTTCTGTATAAGTACATTATCACTATATTTATCTGCTGTAGAATCCAACTGCATTTTGCAGTGATCATGAACATCATGTGATTCATGATATCTGTAACTACAAGGGTATATGTTTCTTGATATGTTCTCTTTTTGAGTCAATTGCCACAAATTACTCATTTGGACTTTTGCAATATGTCATCTTCATCAGCATTGGGGTTACTGGGGCAGTCCTTTTCAATAATGACCTAGTGGTCAGATGCCACTGGCTTACCATGAGAAATATCAGAACATAAAATTAATATCCAAGTCTTCTGATATTTAAGATTGTCAATTTCATATTGTATAAATTTCCTTTAATATGGTCTCATCTGTAGATGATTAATTGCATCTTTGAAGCTTTTCAGCAAGCCGCTTGTAATTAGAGAAGGCGTATATATCATGAAGGCTTTTGCAGGTATAGATGATTCTTGAGGTTGAAGTTGAGCATTAGCATAATTGTTGTCACCAGTGATGGCCAAGGCCTTAGTATAATTATTGTTATATATATGAGATTTTGCTGTGAAATAGATTGCTTTTGACTCATGATGAGTGTCAACTTCCAATATCCTTTCAACTATTTTATAAATTGAACTCTAAGCTATGCAAATTACAGTGAAAATAATGCTATTGAGGGCCTTGATGATGAAGTAAGACAGGGTGTTTGAATTTGAAAGTTCATATTGAAAACCCTGGTCCTTCAACTTAGCAAAAGACACTAAGTTGACAGTAAAATTTGAAACATAATGAATATCATGTATAGATATATCTCCTCCATCAGATTCTAGAATGAGATTTCTAATCTCTTTGACATAACTGTATTCACCATCTGCTGTATGAACTTTGAGATCACTGTTATAAGTTTTCTGTTGAATAATAGACTGCTTTTCCCCTGTCATATGAAAACTTGCACACATGTTGAGAAATTAAGACTTGAAGATAATGTCAGTGATTGCTGACAGAGTAATTGCAGCATTGACAGCAGTAGATTGTGTCACTAGAAGATCAGAAGATTCATTCTTTTTATCATTCTTATTCTTCTTTTTGCTCTTTCATTTATTGTGATCACTGATGTTGCTATTTTCTGTGAACTTGACAATCTTATTCTTATTTGCCTCCTTTCACTCTTCAGTAGCAAGTTTAGGATGTAATCACCAACAAGAGTCCTTAATGTGCTGATTTGAGTGGTAGATCTCACATTTGGAACTATTCAAGATAGTCACATTAGCTTGTGGGGGTTTGAAGTGTTTATTGAACTTGCTCATACAATTCATTAACTGCTTCATAAGATTGTCAATGTCAATATTTTTAATAGTATTCTAGCTGATTGTGTAGAAATCATTCAAATATGTCTTGATAAAAGACTTTTGATATTCTTTCAAATCAATAAGGAAAAGATCATGATAAAAGTTCTCTGAGTCATTCATCAGTTTCTTATGATGTGCAACTAAGTAGCAGAATCTTCTTTGAAATACCAAGTAATCATTGTTGATATGTAGAGTAGTCAGCTCCTTCATGACATTGAGATGTTCTTTCATCAAAGACATTATATATTTAACATCAATCTTTATCCATAACACAGCAGCATTGTCAGATTCCAAGACTTCAATGATTGTATGTACAGGCCTTAATAAGAATTGCAACATATGTTGATAAAGTGCTTTGATTCAAATATTTTATTTTTCAGCATTCAACATGTTTTGACTAATATCATCTGAGCAGACATGTTGGTTCTTGATTAGAATGTCAGTTTCACTAATGACTTCAGCATCCACAAGGATTTCTATTCACCAGATTTGATAATTAGTACCATCAAATGTAATTACTACCTTAGTATTCATAGCTCTTTGAACATTCTTTTAGTATTCACAGATCTGAGATTTGAAATCATCTGCAGATGTATTATTGTTGATATTTAAAGTGTTCTGATATATCATTTGTTGGTAAAAGATCAACAAATCTGCTACACTCATTGTAATCATGTCACTTGTGTTAGAAGTAGGCATTTGAGACTGGGGGTTTGAGGTTCCTTTGCTAGCTGCTGTGAATTCACATATAGACTCAGGAGCAGACATTTCACCAGACTCACAGCTTGATGAATTCATGATGTGGTTTGAACTTGGTTTTCTGCTCCAGGTCTTTTAATTCTTTGTTCTTGTCTAGTGATGAGAACACTTCAACAGCTCTAGAATGTGATCATAAAGATCACTTTCTCTCTGTTAAAGGAGTAGATAGTTCAGTCATTAGATCAAAGAGTGAACTCATTCAGACATGTACACAGCTGTTCTTAACATGATTTTTTGTTAAAAACCAGCTATTCAGGCTATAATCTGTGGGATGGTTGAACCTTCTATTCAGAGGAGCTAGCTAGGTTATTGCTATATTACATACAAGCAATCACATGTGGGCGGGGTGGTCGTTAGAGCAACGCCACCCAGGCGGGCGCCGCTATATTTTTCAACTTTTCACATGATTTCTTCAATCAAATGAGAATTTAATTAAAGTTCTAATTGCAGATTTATAAGTACAAAAAATTAACAATTATATATCACTGTTAAAATATATTTAATTTGTAGAAATACACTGTGCTGATAGTATAAAGACATTCAACTCTCACATAATAAAATCATCTTCTGATATGAAAAAATATTATAAATGTATAAGAAAAGCAGATTCTACTTTATATGAAAAAACTTACAACTCACAGATTTGCTTCTATATCTCAGATTATTTAAAATTTAATAAAAAAATTTATAAAAAGTCTATAAAAGAGAAATAAGTAAGCTACTTTATAAAACACTATAAAATTAAGTTAAATCTTTGTATATTCATATAATTGATTAAAAACATAAGATTACAATAGATCATTTTTAGCATTTAAACATTATTCTCAATTTGTAATTTGATGATTTTATTATTATTATTATTATTATTATTATTGCCAACCACCTCCCACGAGTCTCCTTGGCCACGTATGTATCCACCTAGAATAACAACGGTTGAAAACAGCTACGGTGATATCGCTTGGTGTATATTCCGTATCTCAAGCTGAAAATATATGGGTGATGGGGTAAAATTACAAAGGGAAAGACATGGCTTCTGTTTCTTCCATCCCAACCATTTCACAATGCGGAAATCGTGTCGCGTATTCGATCGAGATTTCGGTAATGCACTACTAGGGGAATCAGCCCATATTCACAGCCGTAAGGACATAGAAGCGGTATGTGGGTCGGCTAGCTACTCCCAACCAGAACATCCTGCCTTGAGAACGTTCAAAGGGTGAGCTGCTCAAGGGGAATCAGTAGTGGGTGGTGGAGCTTCACAATCCACCTTCTTCAAATTGATTTGAGGAAAATATATCTAATGCTAATATATCGTTATTACTTTTACTCTCTCTGGCACACAAGACAGAGTACTGCTCAGATTTCCAACGAATTGGCAACCCATTAAATTATATGTCGGCTAATCAAAATGGTCTTTTTGAAACGGAACTCCTATCTTTAGACAGTTTTGAGAGAAGTTAAGAAAAAGGGGAAGTAAACAGAAGCGAACGCAATAAAAACAACGCTCAAGGTTCATCCATGCAGGAAATATGAATACAAATTTAAGATCAGCATATCCAAATTAAAAAGATCAGCCTGTAATGTAAATATACTTCTAGATAAAATGTGCAGACAAAAAATTACTAAGAAAACAAAAACCAGAGGCCGTAAAATGTTTTGCAACACGGCCATATTCATTTAACCCCATCTGTTAAAAAGCTTTAGTATATATAAGAACTCCTCATGCCGATGGGTGTTGGGGATGTGGGCGCGGACGCGGGGGTTGGGGTTGGGCCGGTTGGGTTGGGTGGGATTCTTGTGGATCGCATTATTTAAGAATTATACCTGTTTGAGGTGACCCAACTCCCGGGAGGGGAGCAAGAGTTGAGAGAGTCAGAGCATAGGGCGTTATGGTTAGCCCATGAGGGAAAATCTTTATGATGGCTGTGACATCATGCGGCATCAACGTAGTTACTAAAAAACATCGGATTAGTTTGACTATCCATGTATATGTATAGCGATAATATTTTCCATACCTAGGGAATATCCCCGTTCTATGGCCTATCCGACCAGTCCACCAGTCCTCTTTTTTGTCCGTCCGTTTCAATATCGTGATGATTTCACCCTTTTTAAATCCCAAATCGCCTTCCTGGTCAGCGTTAAAGGTGTACAGCGCAACGGCTTGGTCTTTACTAAGAGATGAGGTATCAGGTTTCGGCGCAAAAACGGGCTTGGGCGCTGTGGGACGAGAGGGTTTTCTATCGCTATACGAATAGTTGCCATCGCCTTTGGTATCATAACGATCAAATGTTTCGTTTGGATTGGCTCTGGTGGTGTAGGACCGATTGATGCCGCCACCGGACGACTGGCGGTCATAAACATTGTCGGCCCATTTGTTGGCACGTCTTGGTCGGTCCCGGTATTGGTAGTCGTCTCGGAAGTTGAGGGAACCTGTGCGGTCCCGCCTCGCACCTTCTCCCAGCGCCTCCCCTCCCCTCCCCTCCCAAACCACCTGGTCGTGTTGATCATCGTATATGGGGATATCGTTATACATTGTATCATTGACGGATGTGGGTTTACCAGTGAATGCCCGTGACTGGAGAACGCACATCAGAGGTTCGGCAGCAGGTGGTGGGCGGATCAATCCTTCAAGCAGCTGGCGGGCCGAGACTTTGGCGTTATACAGCCGCTCATTCGCGTCCTTTCGCTCTACAAGTACACTCCCCTCTAGACTCACACCAGCAAAGAGACCTTTGGTTTTGGAATACGAGAAAATACCTGCGACTCCCTTCATGCTGGCGGCTCCAGCAGCTTCGGCATTGCGTCCTATCGGTCCAGCTGCGATCGAGACATTACCTCCTAATGTTATGCTGCCCGCTTGTGAAAATGTCCGCACAGCATTGTAGTCGTTTAAGATAAAAACAAAATCCGTCAATTCAAACCCGATCTGTCCACCAAAACCAGCTCCGGCCGTCGCGATTGCTGACGGTGCTGACCAGGAATTATCTGCTAAGCGAGCAACCACAATACCTGAGCCAAACCGCGCCGAGCCAAGAAAGCCAGCTTTTAATACAGTAAGAACCGCAAGACCCTGCCCCGCAATAAGTGAAAGATATCAGTAAAACGCTTCACGAATCCCACGTGGGAAAGGTAAATATATCACACCTTTGCATTTGCCAGTATCTGAGGGGGGATGATTTTATCTGGACCAAAGGATTGTCTAGGATCAACAAACGAAGCGAGGATTTTTCCAGCCTTCCTGCATTCGCCTATCACCGTTCACGATGGTGAGAAGTGTCCAAGAAGTTTGTGCGGCGATAAAAGGGAGGGCACTTACTCCTCATCGAGGAGGGTAGCGGGTTGTTCATTCCCAGAGGCATATTTCCTTGCTACTGGCAAACAGAGGGAAATATCGGACCAGTTTTACACCGGGAAAAGGGAATTTTAAAATTCCAAATATTTACAATGGAGAAAATAGGAGCTCCCTCAGTTGATCCCCAAAGTAGGCCGTACCGGCACAATATTGGGAAAATTCCAGTTCCAGCGAGAGGATCGGATGAAGGTGGCCAAGGCTCCAACTCTCGAGCCTGATGATGAGCTGAAATCGAGGCTTGACTTGACTGCGCCGACCAGAGAGGAGGAACTGTGTACGGATAACTACCTAGACACCTAAGGTAAATATCACCGATCCAGCGCAATGTAAAAAACAAAGTCAATAGCATGTCATATATGACAAGTGACAAAGTGGAGAGAGACAGAAGGCAATAAGGAATGAGTGATGAGTAATGAGAAATGCGTAATGAGTGGTGGAAGTGTGCAGAGAGAAAACCCCGTGATGGGCGATGGCGAGGAAATTCCACGGCTTCCGGGACACGGGAGTGGCCGAGTGGCTGAGTGGCTGACTGTTACGTCTACCCGTAGCTTAAACTAACTAACCTAGTTATAGTTAAACGTGGCTGGACAGGAGAGCTTAAGCTCTTCTGTCACGTGTGGATAGCTTCCCGGAACTAAATATTTCCGTTCCATTGCGGTTACGTTTTTATGCTGGCGCGTCCCAAAGCACTCAAACCATCAAAGCAACTGCCAAACTTCTCTAGCCCTGTGTATATGATGTATAATATGGGCAGTACCCAAAGCTAGTCACCCATCATCCACACTCTCACAGAAAGTAGATTTGCGGTTGAGGGCAATGTCAATGGATAGGATATAAGCTTGAATTGGCATCGGGTTTGAGGCAATACACAAACAACCGAAGGCAGTCAGCCTGCGGACATGGGAACAGGTATGTATTGCTTGCGCCAATTTCCCTGCCCTGTATCAGTCCAAATATGCATACCTATATAGACCCTCTGGTTTTCCTCCGGTTATATTATATGGTTCTTACTAGGCCACTCCTTTAGTGCGAATTTGCGTCTGCGGCGATGAAGGAACGGGAAAGTCGAGTTTGATCACGTCCCTCGTCAAGGGAGTGTTTGTCACGAATAAAATCCAGCCTATCCTCCCTCAAATCACCATCCCTCCAACCATTGGCACCCCTGAAAATGTGACAACAACCACTGTGGTGGATACATCCGCTCTCCCGCAAGAACGAGCAAACCTGGCCAAGGAAATTCGAAAGTCTAATGTCATATTGCTGGTATATTCAGATCACTACAGCTACGAGAGAGTTGCCCTCTTTTGGTTGCCATACTTCCGCTCCCTGGGTGTCAATGTCCCCGTGGTGCTATGCGCCAACAAGGCTGATCTTGTCCCGGAAGGGAATGAGGCACAAGTGGCGGAGGACGAAATGCTCCCCGTGATGGCAGAATTCAAGGAAATCGACTCTTGTATTCGGACAAGTGCTAGAGAAAATCGCAATGTCAATGAGGCATTCTTTCTCTGCCAGAAAGCTGTCACCCACCCCATCGCCCCTCTTTTCGACTCCAAAGAATCAACCCTGAAGCCTGCCGCTGTCAGCGCACTACACCGAATTTTCTATTTGTGTGACAAGGATCGTGATGGTTATTTGAGCGATAGGGAAATTGAAGATTTTCAGGCCAAATGTTTTGGTAAATCGTTGAGAGATGAGGACCTTGTCCATATCAAGGTGACAATCCGAAGGGTCCATCCGGATGCTGTTACGTCTTCCGGCATTAGTGTGCAGGGTTTCTTGTATCTTAATAAATTGTACGCTGAAAAAGGCCGCCATGAAACAATTTGGATCATATTGCGGACATTCAAGTACACAGACAACCTCTCACTTCAAGAAGACTTTTTGCATCCTCGATTTGATGTTCCTCCCTTTGCATCTGCTGAGCTGTCCCCCGCTGGATACCGATTTCTTGTCGATTTATTTCTTCTTTCCGACAAGGATAGTGACGGAGGTCTAAACGACGCTGAATTGGCTTCCCTATTTGCGCCCACACCCGGCCTACCCACCTCATGGGTAGAGGGCTCTTTCCCATGTTCCACCGTGCGCAATGAGGCAGGTCATATCACCTTACAAGGCTGGCTGGCACAGTGGAGTATGACGACGTTTACATCTCCGAAAACCACCCTAGAATATTTTGCCTACCTCGGATTCGAGTCGTTGGACCGGGGGAATCCCACTACTACTGCAGCACTAAAAGTTACCAGGCCCCGGAAAAAACGACGACGCCCTGGCCGCGTCGGCCGCAATGTTGTCATGTGTCATGTCCTCGGTGCCCCTGGGTCTGGCAAGTCTTCACTCCTTGATGCCTTTCTCTCGCGCAGTTTCAGCTCCACATACCACCCCACCATCCAGCCACGCAATGCAGTCAACACCGTCGAATTGCCCGGTGGCAAACAATGTTATCTCATCCTCGATGAACTTGGCGAGCTAGAACCCGCACTCTTGGAGAACAAGACGAAGCTTCTAGATCAGTGCGACGTGGTTGCTTATACGTATGACTCCTCCGATCCTGATTCGTTTGCATACATTCCCGCACTACGAGAGAAATATCCTCATTTGGAGGAGTTACCCAGCGTGTTCGTTGCCCTTAAAGCGGACTTAGATCGCACAACTCAGAGAGCGGAGTTTCAGCCGGACGAGTACACAAACCGATTAAATATGCCGGGCCCACCACTGCATGTCAGTGTAACATGGAATTCCATCCAGGAGTTGTTTGTGCACATTGCCGAAGCGGCGATGGAGCCTAGCACGGCATTCCCGCGGACCGAAGAGGATATGGAGGGGAAATGGATGGCTTGGGGGATCGCATTTGGGGCGGTGGTGTGTGCTGGAGCAGCCGCGGTAGTTATCTGGCGTAGAGCAACGGGGGTTGTGAATTGATGAATGACCCGCGTTTGTGCATCCATCATGGTAGATAGGACCTTGCATCTATGGGTGAATATGGGGGCTACGCTTGGATGCGAGGCACACCTGTCTCTAACCTGTCTGTCTATAAGTTGTGTATTTTATGAAAGTTTACGGAGTAACGATACCCAGATATTATTATATATATCACCCTCATTTGTCTCCCCTATAGTCCTTTTTATACACTGTTGTCTTTCACGAAGTTGGCAGCAATCTCAATCTGGGTTTTGTGCATACTCTCATTATAATATCAGTACTTACTCTTCCTCCGTACCGAATACTGAGTAGGGTAACCTACGGCTTGGCGGGAACCTCGGGCTTCTACTGCACACGCTAACGCTGGAACGGGTAACTAATATCACGTGTATATATATCACATGGCACACTTCCCCCACAACTGCCGGGGCTCCGTTTCCCGGGTTGAGCCTCATACTTGCGGACTGGCTGGTGCCAAACATCTCGACATCCGCATCCTACCATATAGTACAATCCATTACATATTTAGAGATATATTTATTGTAATATGTTTTCCTCTGTCCAACACAGGACAACAGGCCCCCCCAACTAATTGCTGAGCAACTACTTTATTCGTCCTGTTCGCACCAGGTCTGGATTGGCCTTTTTGGTTAGCTAGTCGTGGGCCTCTATTACCTACCAATGCTTCTTAGGGATATTGACGAGTGAGCTTCTTCTCATTGAGTTGGCTGCTTAGTCTGTTACAGTATCTGCCGTCATCCACTTCTTACTTTTAGCCTTGGGCCCACTGCATTATTCGAGAATCACGACAAGCATCATCCGTGGTACCGCATAGATCATCATCATCATCATCATCATCATCATCATCATCATCATCAACAACAACAACAACAACAACAACTACTACTACTACTACTACTACTACTACTACTACTACTACTACACCACCACCTTTACTTGAATTTTGGATATACGCTTCTTTGTTCCGGCGCCATGTTGTAAGTGTTATTTACTGGGACCTTAATGCTCACATACCTCCATGGTGAATGTTATCAATCTTCGCATTGCTCGGCAGCTGCTTTTTTCTGCTCTTTGTAGTCAATTATAATATTGGCTCTTTAGTGAATGTTCCTTCTCACTCATGGATATGTTATGTAGCGTTTTGCCACCCCCTCCGCCCCGCTATGCGATGCCTATGGCATACGCAACTGGCACTTCAAACGGCATGCCTGTACCGATTGTCGAAACGAGTAACATCTTGAAACATCCCGAGGGAGGCTGCTCCCTTCAGGTTGGTGAAGGTTGGCTTCCCCATTCTTGGCCCTTCACGGTACATTTTAATTTACAAACCAACAACTTGGAACTTGATAGGGACATACGTTCTCAGAGACAATCTACTTCTTGCAACCCCTCCTCCACACCCTTCCGAGGCTCCAATTGTGAACCCAAACCCTCTAGCTACCACACCCAATCCGCCGACATCTGGCGTTAAGTTATCACTGGTGATTGTCCAGCCACGCAGAACCCCCCCTCAACTTTACAAATTGAAATCATCTTTGAGTGGGAGGCCGGATCTTCAGAGCATCCGAGAAAATGAGCGTGAGAGACGTCGGACATCGGATGATTCCGAGGACTGTGTATCAGTCCCCGCTTTTGGAGAAGGCAACCTAGCGCTTGCGCCGCTTACCGGCAAGGATGGGTCTGGTTTAAAACGGCGGAAACCGAAAAACAATATCCTCAAGAGTAGTTCCTCTTTTGTTTCCCGGGTCATTACTCACGATACGTACGCGAAGCGGCTGGCAGAGAGAAGCCCAGACGGGGTATACGCCTTTGCTAATATAAGCCGTGCCTTCCAGTGGTTGGATCTAAGCTCAAAAATTAAACAAGAACCTCTTGCAAAGATACTTTTCACGAAGGCACATATGCTTTGCCATGACGTGAATGAGCTGACCAAAAGCACAACTCATCTGGATGTGATTATGGGTTCGTCGGCCGGGGATATTTTATGGTATGAGCCAATGCAGCAAAAGTACGCTCGCATTAATAAAAATGGGGCCATCAATGGTTCACCAGTAAGCCATATTCGGTGGATACCTAGCTCAGAGCAACTATTCCTGGCCGCTCATGCGGATGGCACCCTTGTTGTTTACGACAAAGATAAGGAGGATGCCCCGTTCATTCCAGAGCCTGTAGAGATACACTCTCCTAGAGTTGACAACGAGAAAATGGACCATAATCCAAGTCCGTCATTGAAAATTTTAAAATCCGTCAATTCGAAAAATCAAAAGAGTAACCCAGTCGCTTGCTGGAAACTTTCGAACCAGTGGATAAATAGCTTTGCATTCTCCCCGGACTGCCGACATCTTGCTGTTGTTTTGGAGGATGGGAGTCTTCGTATCATGGATTATTTAAAGGAACAGTACGTTTGTTCTTCTACAATACGGATTTGGGGATTGTTAACGCCATATAAATAAGCTAACCCATCGCATCCTTTACTTCAGGGTCATTGATACTTTTATGAGTTACTATGGAGGAATGATTTGCGTTTGCTGGTCTCCGGATGGGAAGTATATTGTGACTGGTGGCCAGGATGACCTTGTCTCAATCTGGTCACTCTCCGAGCGGAAAATCGTTGCGCGCTGCCAGGGTCATCATTCGTGGGTTTCCCATGTGGCATTCGATCCTTGGCGATGTGATGAGCGGAATTATCGGTTCGGTAGCGTCGGAGATGACTGTCGACTGCTTCTCTGGGATTTCAGTGTTGCAATGCTCCATCGACCGAAGGCGGTATGTTATATTTGTCATCTCTGTGATCTCTATTGGTTATTGTTACTGATTCGCTCAAACGTTGAACAGCTCCAAGCCACAGCCCGACAGCGGACCAGCATCATAACTCCTTCTGTTCGACAGCGGACTGAAACTTTTTCATCTAGCCGGGTCCGTTCTGACTCGAACCGCTCAGATAACAAAAACACGGAGGAGACGGACGACGTGGCCATCTTTCATCCTGTTGAGCCCAGGGCAAGGACGGCACAGCTGCCGCCAATAATGGTAATTGAGCTGTTCAGGTTGACAAGAGAACCCTTTGTAGAGTACAACGCTGACAATATATACTGTCCAGTCAAAAGCAGTTGGCGAAGACCCAATCTGCTGGCTTGGGTTTCTAGAGGATTGTATCATCACTTCTTCGCTCGAGGGTATGTTCACTCCCCTCCTCTTTTCTTTTCTCTTTCTCTCTTTCTCTCTCTCTCTCTCTTTTTTTTTTTTTTTTTTTTTTTTTTTAATAATATTTGTTTAGATCAAAATTGGAACTAAGAATCTGCAGGCAACATTCGAACGTGGGATCGACCGCGAGAAGGTGTGAATGAAGGCGTTCCGCAAACTGTAGTTTCTGGCTCTGGGTCACTGGCCGGTGCGGGTGACACAGCCCGTGCTACATCGTATGATTCCCAGAGATAAATCCTGTTGTATGACATGTAGTCCCTCTTATCTTTTCTTCTTTTCTGTAGGTATAGTTATAGTACATGTATTTCTTCCGCATACGTAGGTATTTGAAGCTACCTTGCGTGATATTTATACAGACCTCTTCCTCTTCTTCTTCTTCTTCTTCTTCTTGTTCTTGTTCTTCTTCTTGTTGGCCGAATGGGCTTTCTTTCAACATCAGCGATGGGTTCTATCGACCTTTATTTATTACCTTTATATACAATTTCCCATCTACCCTACACGCTTTCCATTTTGTTGCCCTCGGATATTAATTTCGTTGTAGTATATTTTTATTGAAATCCCCGGTCAACTATGATGATCAATGGGAAAGTCGCACCCGTTCGAGTTATGAATGACGAAGAAGTTGAATGAACTTCGGTTCCATATAACTAGAATATTGATATGTACTGCCCTATTATGGTGATCAAAACCTATAGTTAGTTAATCAATTTATCTGCAAATCGAACTTACAGAATTCCAATTCAACTTTAAACAATACTGATCAAGAATGGGATTTTTTTTTTTGCTTTTATTCAACTAACTCTCTTAACTACTATTCTTTTCTATTTAATCGATAACCTAGCAGATGGTCTTTTCCATTCTGTCAGGATTGTGTCAGGATCTGGCAATGAGTCATGTAGATGTTTAGTTAGCCGCGCACATTTTTTCTCTGGGGTGTCTTACCACTTATTTTACTAGCAGTTAATAGTTAGAAGATAGATGTAGAGAAATATACAGCTTCACTTGATGCATATTAACTATTAAGATACCCCGACACTTTCTTCATGGCAAGATAAGAGGAATATTCTCTGACATTGGGATTGTTGATGATGTCAGAATGATGAAATGAGCATTTAATATCTGAATACCTCATCCAGGCAACGTCCATTTAAACGAAGGGATTATGATGCGAGTCTAGAACAAAAGAGTGTTTGCAAGGAGGAAGAGGCATGTGTCATTTTTGAGAGAGCTTATTTATTAGCAGTTCAATGAATACTAACTTTTTATTAGTATTTGCTAAGACGGCTGGTTCTAGTTTCATACCATGAAACATTCTTCAGTTTATGTAATTAGCTAAGAACAGCAGTATCACATGAAAACAGAAAGAAGTGATTCATTATCTGATATCTGATAACAGATATCAGCCTTCAGGCAACATGTGATAAGTTTATTATCTAATAATATGTTAATTAAGAACATCCTAGAAGACTGTAACCTCAAGACCAAACCTTTCTCCTATTCCCTTTCCATTGCGCTTATCCCTTCTACCTCCACTTCCTAATACTAGCGAGAAGCCTGAGTCCACGTGGGGGAAATATTGTTGTCCGGGGAGGAGAGATGCGACATGGGTGCAGCCGAGCGGGATGATCGAATCGGGATTGAAGCTGTGCGGATCACGATTATCAATAAGGTAGTCAACTACTAGTTAACTAGGTGGGTATGTAAGATTAGTTAACCAACCAACCTTTTTAAATTATTCATATATGCTATAGTTAATTAATTAATTAATTCTTTCTTAAATTTAAATATAGTTGAAAAACTTAGTATTTAAAAATTTAAATTAATAACTATCTTATTTAATTAAAAAATTTATATATAAAATTATTTATTTTATTTAATTTTTTTTATTAAAATTCAGAGATTTTTTAAAATTATTTTTAATAATAATTAATAATAGTTAAAATATTATATAATAATAAATTTTTATTATTCAATCAAATAATATAAAAAATAATAATTAAATTAATTAATAAATTTAATTTCTTTTTTTTATAATAATTATAAAAAGAAAAAAATATTAAAATTTATAGATAAATTTTATTTTTTTAAATTAAATAATTAAAAATATAATTAATTATTTAATAGATTAAATCATTTAATAAATTACTATTAATTAAGTTATTTATACTTATTAAAAAAAATTAATATATTAATTAACTTTTATTATTAGAGTTTATAATTATAAAATCAGACTTTTATTAGTTATTAAAGCTTATAAAGCTCAGTATATTACTGATTATAATTATTAAAATTATTTTAAAATATATAATATTCTTTATTTCTTTCTGACTTAATAGATTATATAAATTATATATTTAAATACTTAATTTAAAAAATTAAAAACTGATTTTTATAAAAAAATAATCTCTAGTTTAATAAAAATTTTTATAAATAAAAGAAAGTTATGTCTTTAAATTATAACTATATAAGAAATAATCAATTTGCTATTAGCACAGTAAAAATTCAGTACTTCTATTATTATAAAAAATTATTAAATTAATAGATTTATATAATAATAATTTAAATTAATAATAAAGTTTTTTTTATAAATATAGATATCAATAAATTTTGTATAAAAATTCAAAAATTTTATATAAGTAATTTATTTTAATAAATTATATAATAAAGAAGCATAAAATTATACTGAGAAATATTATAACTTTATTATAATTGACTATATGATGAAAGATATCTCAACAATTAAAGTGATTACTATAACTGAGAAAAATAATAAATCATCTCTCATATAGTCAGAAAATAGAGAAGAGATATTAGTTAATCATATATAGTATTAATGTAATTCATCATTTAGTCAATTGAATCATCTAGTCAATCAGTCTTTCATCACTCAAAGTATCTCAGATTAAATTAAGCAACAATTATATACAGAAAGTAGTAAATTATATTAAGAATTATTTTCTGTACACTGAGAGTATATATGAGCAATATGTTCAATAGTCTCACATATATTATACTGTGATGCTGTATGTTTTTGTGTTTGAGAGTCAGTAGCTTCAATCACTCCTTCTTCTAATTCATTGACTCTTTATATATAATTCAAGTCTTCTTCAATTCTCAAAGCACTCTCCTGTAAAGGGTTAAGCTCTAAGAACTAGAGGCTAGTCCTTCTATATAACAAGGATGAATTGCTTGAGAAAGAGAAGAAAAGAATGAGATGAGAACTCAAGCTTAAGCAAGCTCACATAGCATGATCACATGCACACATGCAAACAATGACTAGGCTGAGTCAGTCAGTCAGAGCAAATCTAGAGGTTCAATCTCTTATAATACTCCTCTTCTCCCTCTTTGTTGTGAGTCTTTATGACTATTTAAAGCTCTCTTTACATCTAATTTTGCCTACTGAGAGGCTTCCCAAGTGTTCAAGGCCTTCACTTCTTGTAGAAGACTCATGTCATTCTACATAGGCTCAGTTCAATCTATTCATTTAATGAGATATTGCTTTTTCCTCTGGTAGGTTCATTTGCTCTGAATTTCCTCAATTTCAAATTCAGATCCTTCTGAGATCTCTATAGTGAGTGACTGTCAGTCAGTTTGCCTCTGACTAGACAGGGAATTCATCATCACAGCATGAAGAAGCTTTATATTAAAGACATTGTGAATGCTGAGTAAGACATTCAGTCAGTAAGTATGAAATTCTATCTCTTCTAGCATGATATATTGATTGTATTTTGCATTCAGCTTCTTGCACAGATGATTAATTCTCATGTTCTCTAAGCTCAACCAGATCTTATCTCCAGGTTAAAAGCTTGAAGTCAGATCTCTTCATCTATTCATGTATTTCTCTTGAGATTGCTGAGCATCTGTCATTTTTACTTGAGCTCACTTCAACACTTCACAGGTCTTTCTCATATAATCATCTGCAAACTCAATGAGATTATATGATATTTCAATGAGAGGTGCATCAGCTATATCAATGAAGAAGACATGAAAAAGATATGTTAAAAAGAACAGACTCACATCTGTTGAGACAGCATCTCTATTATTGATGATCAGCTCTGCTAGAGAGAGTCATTCACATCAGTCATTCTGTTGAAAGCTAATGTACTTGTGTAGATAGATTTTCAAAGTCTGATTCATTCACTCTGTATCTCCATCAGTCTCTGTGTGATAGACTGTGAAGAGTCATCTCTTAATATCTAATTTCTCACACACTCAAGTTCAAAATATACTTGTAAAAGCTGACCCTCAATCTGACACTACTGCTTTAGAGATATGATGTTGAGAAATGATGTTGTGAAGGAACACTTTAATCACTGTCTTCACATCAGTTTTCTTAACTGCTTTTAATATAACTTTCTTGATCAGTCTGTTCATTATAATCATGATGTTCATGTATTCTTTAGAGCTCAGTAAGTTCATGATAAAGTTCATGAAAAGCTTCTGTCACATGTGTTCAGGAATGAGAAGAGGCTTAAGCAGTCTCTGATGTTGATCTCTTCATGCAGTGTTTGATCTGCAAAGATGACAGTTCCTGATCATTCTTCTCACATCAGTGACATAGCCTGATCAGTAGAACTCATATCTTAGAACTTCTGTCATTTGCTCTCACCCAGGATGATCAGTAAGAGGTGAGTTGTGAGCCTCATGCACTAACCTGGTTTGAAGAGGTTTAAAGTCTGACACTCACTTACAATCTTGAAAGAGAAGCTTTCTGTTCTCATTTAAAGAGTACTCAGAGACAGAGATCTTAATGCTGAGTTCAGAAGAAAATCTGAATCTTTTCTCATGAAGAATTTACTTCAGACACTGCAGAATTTTATCATTTTTGTGAGTCTCATTTCACTGAGCTTGAAGAGACATCTCAGGTTTCACACTGACAATAGTCACTATTGATTTCATTTCAGGTGTCATTACATTAAACTTAAGTAGTTGAGCTTGCCTCTGCTTGATTCTCTCATCATCAGTGCTCTGTGACATGTTTTGCTCTCTTCACAATAGAGTGTCTGGTTCAGCATTCAACTTCTCTGATCAGTAATCAATTCTGAAGTTGAATTGATAGAGAATATCCATTCAATATAGCTGTTTTTCATTTAGTCTGCATGTAGTCATGAAGTATTCTAGATTCTTATAATCAGTAAGAATCTTGAATTCCTTTACACTTCATAGCTCAGTGTCCCATTTCTTTAAACACTCAATTATCACTAATAACTTCTTATCATGAATCTTGTAGTTGCATTCCACAGGTGAATGCTTGTGAGAGAAGAAGACACATGAGCATAGAATGCTCTGCTTGTCATATTGTAGCAGCACTTTTTCTGAGACATAATCTGAGAAGTTCATTTTCAATATAGTCTCCCAGTCAGAGTCAAATTGAAGCAGAATTGAAGTGGAGATAAACATTAATTTTAGACACTTAAAAGCTTCCTCAGTCTTGCTCATTCACAAAAAAGAAACATTCTTGTGTGTAAGAATCATCAATGAGATCATAATCTTTGAGAAATCCCTGATAAATCATCTATAGAAATTGATAAAGTTTAAAAATTTTCATACATCTTTAAGAGTAGTAGGTGTCATTCATTTCAAAACACCTTTAATCTTCTTGAGATTTATTTGTATACTCTTGCCTGCTTCAATGATAAATTCAAGATATTTTGTGCTGTTCATCTTGAACTCATTCTTTCTGATGTCTGCCTGCAGGCCTGCTTCCTGTAGATGCATAAGTATCTTTTGTACATGCTTGCAATGCTCTCATAAGCTTCTTGAGGAAAATATCAAGATGTCATCTAAATAGACTGAGCAGAAGTCGTCCAGATATTCATATAATGCTCAGTTGATATATTTTTGAAATGTGCTTAGAGTATTGGCCAAACTAAAAGGTGTAATCAGCCACTCAAATAGTCTATATCTGGTTCTAAAGACTGTCATCCACTCATCACCTTTCATGATTCAAATCTTGTGAAAAGCTGCAATAATGTCCAGCTTAGTGAATCATTTAGCCTGTTCAATTTGCTGTAGAGTCTCACTCATTAATGATATAGAATATCAATTCTTTTAGATGATTTTGTTAAGAGCTCAATAGTTCACACAGAATCTTAGCTCACTCTCAGACTTCTTTGCAAATAGTACAGGAGCAGCTGCAGGAGAGTTGCTCATCTTAATAAAACCCTTATCTAGATAATCTGTAAGAGTCTTTCACAAAGTCAGTAGTTCCTCTTGAGACATATTATATAATGAGCCTCAAGGGGGTTGTTCTGTGCTATCATTGACCTTTTTAATCAGTTCAATCACATGATCTCTACCTGGGCCATGAAGTGGGGGTAGAGTGTTGGCAGCTTCCTTAACAAATACATCTAAAAACTCATGATAATGTTCAGGCAGCTTTTCTCTAAGATCAATCATTGATTTCACTTCTAGAGTCTTTTGAATGTCAGTCAAACTGATAGTGAAGATCTTAATGTTTCACTTCTCTCAAGTGCTTGTAAGCCTAGAGAAGCTTACAGCAGAGATGAGAATCACATCAGCTTTTATGTTTGAACTAGACTCTACCTCTATATCACTCTCTTCAAATCTCACAATTCTTTGATGAGGGATTGTGATCACCTTTTGCTGGGCCAGCTAAGGGTCATCTAGATACATATCATGATCATGTAATCTATTCACCATGTAGAGAAAGGCTCATTCAGTTACATAACCACTTATATCAATTCAAATGCCAGTCACTATGCTTATGGAGAGTCTCATAAAGTCTTCAAAGCCAGTCATTTTAACAGAGAGAATTTCAATGCACAGGAGCTTATACTTAATAATGTAGAATTGAGAAATAAGATCATAGACATTACATCTACTGTCTATCATTACTCTAGTTGAAAAGACATTATCTACTAGAGCATTAACAGTGAAGAGTTTGAATATCATCTTAGATTTAAATCTTTTTCATTGCTTTCTCATAAGCTTCTTATTTCACTTCTTCCAGTGTCTTTTAGTTGGAGCTACTCTTTTTCTAAATTCTCACTCATATCCACATTATCATCATTTAGTACCAGCTTCAGAATCATCTTAGCTATTGTAGGGGTGGCAGGGCATCTGAGAGATTTGTACAGACAGCTCTTAATCATATGACCTTCAGCTTCACATCTCAGGCATAGTCCTTGCTCTCTTTGTCAATTAACCTCTGTTTAATTTATTAATTTGATGTGGCAGGTGCTTGGAGTCTCAGCACCAGGAGAGAGATTCATCAGATCATCAGTGGAAGCTTGAGACTGATTTCATTGGTCAAGAGCAGCATGATGAAGTAGAGAGTGTGAATTAAACATCATATGATTCAAAGAAGATCTGCTCTCACAATGTTTAGATCACTGTCTTAAAGTCTTAAGCTCAAAGAGTTGATGATCAACTAATCTAAGCTTCTTGCAGTAATTCTTATAGGGAGATAGTTCTCTTATGCCCATCATGCCTTTCCTCAGCTCTATACTTAGAGTGGATTTCAAATACTTCTTTTTAATGTGATCATCTCATCTGTGATCACCAGCTTCCAGCAGTAGCTGATTAAATTCAGGCAGAAAGTTAAAAAGAGCTCTTTTACTCTGTCATAGATTGTTGAGCTTTTGCATAGTCTTTTCCTGTCATGCAGAATCACTAAAGAGTATATGTGTCTGCTTTAGTAAGCTCTCTACTATGAAGTTGATCTTGTTCTTATTATTCTCAACTCAAGGGTAAACTCAAGCTGCTACTATTCCTTTCAGTCTTGAGTACACATATCAAGCACATTCCTCATTATTATCTAAAGCTTTTTCATCAATCTTAAGTTTTGATTGAAGCTTTAGCTCTCACTGAGGATAATGCTTCAGATTAGAATTATCATACTTCTTACAGTCTGATAGCTTGGTCTTTGGTCTTCTGACTGCAATGAGTGATTGTGAGTTTGATTGAGAGAGAATTGATGTTGAGATATTCAAAGCTTGTCATAGATTAACTATTTCAGCTTGCTGAGCTGCTATTAAATCTCTGTTCTCATACTAAATCTGTTTCTGCTGTTGAAGAAAGATTATTCATTATTGTTCAAAGCTGCTGAGGGTGTCCCTGCTCATTACTTCATGTTGATTCATTTGTGTATTTGTTGTACAAGTCTGCTGCTTTATCTCTTTCAGCTAGACATTTTCAATGTTGCTTGTTCATTTGTTAGCATGATTGCTAACCCAGTTTATTCATATATCAGTGCTATTACTGAACTTTGTGATGCAGGATTTAAGGCTTTCAATAGTCTATCATATGTCAGTACATTTGCTGAGCTTCATGATATAGAATTAAGACTCCCAGTAATCTATCAATGAAAGAAGTGAAGCAATTTGTAATGTAAAGGGTTAAGCTCTAAGAACTAGAGGCTAGTCCTCCTATATAATAAAAATGAATTGCTTGAGAAAGAGAAGAAAAGAATGAGATGAGAACTCAAGCTTAAGCAAGCTCATGTAGCATGATCATATGCGCACATGCAAACAATAGCTAGGCTGAGTCAGCCAGCCAGAGCAAATCTAAGAGTTCAACTTCTTATACTCTTGAGCTATATATGTACAGTTTGTTTCTCACTTTTTCTTTTATTTTGCATTTGTGACTCTTAGTTCTTTAATCTCCTGCTATAAAAGTGTCATTCTATACATGATCATTTGACAGCCATTGACAAGCTGGCTTAGAGCCAGATGAGTAGTACTAAGTGAACTCTGTATACAGTGTTTGATATATTTTCTGACCTTCTTAACATGCTGCTTCAATTGATGTACATTATGTGATGTGACTATGGCCTAGAAAGCTTGAAAGCTATAAGAATTTCCAGAAGAAGTGAGTGTATGCATTGTGATATTATAGTATGAGAGAATCTATTCAGAATCATATGAAATTAACTTTGTAGTTCTAAAACTGCTATTGATTTTGTTCTCTTTCAAGGCTTGTATATGAGTAGTAGAATATTATAAGAGGTTAAACCCCTAGATTCGCTCTGGCTGGCTGACTTAGCCTAGCTATTGTTTGCATGTACGCATGTGATCATGCTATGTGAGCTTGCTTAAGCTTGTGTTCTTATCTCATTCTTTTCTTCCCTTTTCCAAGCAATTTGTCCTTGTTATATAGGAGGACTAGCCTCTAGTTCTTAGAGCTTAATCCTCTATATTACAAATTGCTTCACTCCTTTCATTGATAGGTCACTGGGAGTCTTAATTCTGTATTATGAAGCTCAGCAAATATGCTGACATACAATAGACTATTGAGAGTTTTAAATTCTATATCACAAAGTTCAGTGATAGTACTGATATATGAATAGACTGAATCATGCTAACAAATAAATGAGCAACATTGAAAACATCTAGCTGAATGAGATAATGTGACAGACTTGTACAATAAATACACAAATGAAATAACATGAAGCAACAAGCAGGAATGTCTCTAGCAGCTTTGAACAACAATGAATAGCTTTTCTTCAACAGCAGGAACAGGTTCAGTGTGAGAACAAAGATTTAATAGCAGTTCAGCAAGCTGAAATAGCTAATCTATGACAAGCTTTGAACATCTCAACATCAACTCTCTTTCAATTAAATCTGCAATCACTCATTGCAGTCAGAAGACTAAAGATCAAACTACTGAACTGTGAGAAGTATGATAATTCTAATCTGAAGCACTACCCTCAGTGAGAGCTAAAGCTTCAATCAAAACTTAAGATCAATGAGAAAGCTTTAAGTAATAATGAGAAATGTGCTTAATATGTATACTCAAGACTGAAAGGAATGGCAGCAGCTCAAGTTTACCTCTGAATTAAGAATAATAAAGACAAGATCAACTTCATAATAGAGAGCTTACTGGAGCAGACATGCATGCTCTTTAGTGATTCTGCACAATAGAAAAAGGATATGCAAAAGCTCAACAATCTATGACAGAGTAGAAGAGCTCTCTTTGACTTTCTGCCTGAATTTAATTAGCTACTGCTAGAAGCTGATGGTCATGGATGAAATGATTGCATTAAAAAGAAGTATTTAAAATCCACTCTAAGCATGGAGCTGAGAGAAGGCATGATGAGTGTAAGAGAATCATCTCTCTATGAGAATTACTGGCAGAAGCTTAGATTAATTGATTATCAACTCTCTGAGCTTAATACCTTAAGGCAGTGATCTAAATGTTGTGAGGACAGATCTTCTTCAGATCATACAATATCTAATCCACATTCTCTACTTCATCATACTGTTCTTGACCAATGAAATTAGTCTCAAGCTTTCACTGATGATCTGATGAATCTCTCTCCTGATGCTGTGACTCCAAGCACCTGCCACATCAAATTGATAGATTAGACAGAGGTTAATCAATGAAGAGAGCAAGGCCTGTACCTGAGATGTGAAGTCAGAGGTTATATGATTAATAGCTGTCCATTCAAACCTCTCAGATACTCTGTCTCCACCATAATAACTAAGATGATCTCTAAGCTGGTACTGAATGATGACAATGTAGATATGAGTGAGGATTCAGAAAAAGAGTAGCTCCAATTCAAAGACACTGAAAGAAGCAAAATAAGAAACTTATGAAGAAGCAATGAAGAATATTTAAATCTAAGATGATATTCAAGCCCTTCACTGTTGATGCTCTAGTAGATAATATCTTTTTGACTAAAGCAATGATAGACAGTGAATGTAATGTCTATAGTCTTATTTCTCAATTCTACATTAACAAGCATAAGCTCCTGTGCATTGAAATTCCTCCTATTAAAATGACCAGCTTTGAATACTTCATAAGACTCTCCATGAGTATGATGACTGGCATTCAAATTGATATAAGCAGTCATGTAACTGAACAAGCCTTTCTCTACATAGTGAATGAATTATATGATCATGATATGTATCTAGGTGACCTTTGACTGGCCCAGTAAAAGGTGACCATAATCCCTTATCAAAGAATTGTGAGATTTGAAGAGAGTGGCATAGAGGTAGAGTCTAGTTCAAATGCAAAAGCTGATGTAATTCCCATCTCTGCCATAAGCTTCTCTAGACTTATAAGCACTTAAGAGAAGTGAAATATAGAGATCTTTACTGTCAGTTTGACTGATATTCAAAAGACTCTAGAAGTGAAATCAAAGATTGACCCTAGAGAAAAGCTGTCTGAACATTATTATAAGTTTTTGAACATATTTGATAAGGAAGCTACCAACAGTCTATCTCCACTTTGTGGCCCAGGTAGAGATCATGGAATTGAACTGATTAAAAAGACTGATGATAGCATGAAACAACCCCTCTGAGGCTCACTATATAACATGTCTTGAGAGGAACTACTGGCTTTGTGAAAGACTCTTACAGATTATCTAGATAAGAGTTTTATTAGAGTGAGCAACTCTCCTGCAGCTGCTCTCATACTATTCACAAAGAAGTCTGAGAGTGAAATAAGATTCTGTGTGAACTGTTGAGCTCTTAATAAAATTATCTGAAAGAATTGATATTCTCTATCATTAATCAGTGAGACTCTACAGTGAATTGAATAGACTAAATGATTCACTAAGCTGGACATTATTGCAGCTTTTCACAAAATTTAAATCATAAAAGTTGATGAGTGGATGACAATCTTTAGAAGCAAATACAGGCTATTTGAGTGACTGATTATATTCTTTGATTTGGTCAATGCTCTGAGCATGTTTCAAAAATATATCAACTAAGTATTACATGGATATCTGGATGACTTCTGCTCAGTCTATTTAGATGACATCTTGATATTTTCCTCAAGAAGCTTCCAGGAGCATTGTGAGCATGTACAAAAGATGCTTATACATCTACAGGAAGTAGGCCTGTAAGCAGATATCAGAAAGAGTGAGTTTGAAATGAATAGCACAAAATATCTTGAATTCATTATTGAAGCAGGCAAGAGTATATGAATAGATTCAGAAAAGATTAAAGCTGTTTTGAAATGAGTGACATCTACTACTCTTAAGAGTGTACAAGAATTTTTAGACTTTGTCAATTTCTATAGATGATTTATCAGAGATTTCTCAAAGATCATAATCTCACTGACAATTCTTACATGTAAGAATGTTCTCTTTTTGTAGATAAGCAAGGATGAAAAAGCTTTTAAGTGTCTAAAATCAATGTTTATCTCTACTTCAATTCTGCTTCAATTTGACCCTGACTATGAGACTATATTGAAAACAGACTTCTTAGATTATGTCTCAGAAGAAGTGCTGCTACAACATGATGAGCAGAGTATTCTATACTCATATATCTTCTTCTTTCACAAGCATTCACCTGCAGAATGCAACTATGAGATTTATGATAAGAAGTTATTAGCAATAATTGAGTGTTTAAAGAAATAAGATGCTGAGCTACAAAGTGTAAAAAAATTCAAGATTTTCACAGATCATAAGAATCTAGAATACTTCATGACTACACACAGACTAAATGAAAGATAGCTATATTGGATGGATATTCTCTATTGATTCAACTTTAGAATTGATTATCAGTCAGAGAAGTTGAATACTAGACCAGACATTCTATCACAAAGAGAGCAGAACATGTCACAGGACACTGATGATGAGAGAATCAAGTAGAGACAAGCTCAACTACTTAAGTTTAATGTACTGGCACCTGGAATGGAATCAAGAGTGACTATTGCCAGTGTAGAACCTGAGATGTCTCTTCAAGCTCAGTGAAATAAAGCTCATAAAATAATAAGATTCTGCAGTGTCTGAAGTAGACTTTTCATAAGGAAAGATTCAGATTTTTTTCTGAACTCAGCATTAAGACCTCTGTCTCTGAGTGTTCTTTAAATGAGAATGAGAAGCTTCTCTTTTAAGGTCATAAGTAAGTGTCAGACTTCAAACCTCTTTGAATCAGATTAGTGCATGAGACTCATAACTCATCTCTTACTAGCCATTCTGGGTGAGAGTAAACAGCAGAAGTTCTAAGACATGAGTTCTACTGATCAGACTATGCTGCTGATGTGAGAAGAATGATCAGAAACTGTCATCTTTGCAAATCAAACACTGCATAAAGAGATCAATGTCAGAAACTGCTTAAGTCTCTTCTCATTTCTGAACACATATGACAGGAGCTTTCTATGGACTTTATTGTGAACTTATCAAGCTTTAAGAATACACAAACATCATGACTATAACAGATAGACTCACCAAAAGAGTTATATTAAAAGCAGTTAAGAAAACTGATGTGAAGACAGTGACTAGAGTGTTTCTTCATGATATCATCTCTCAATATGGCATTTCTAAGACAGTAGTGTCAGATTGAGGATCAGCTTTCCTAAGCATGTTTTGAACTCAGATGTGTGAGAAATTAAACATTAAAAGATAACTCTTCACAGTCTATCACTCAGAGACTGACAGAGCTACAGAGTGAATGAATCAGACTCTGAAAATCTATCTACACAAGTATGTTAGCTTTCAACAGAATGACTGATGTGAATAACTTCCTCTGACAGAACTGATTATTAATAATAGAGATGCTGCCTCAACAGATATGAGCTCATTCTTTTTAACATATCTTTTTCATATCTTCTTCATTGATATAGCTGATGCACTCTCTGTTGAAACATCATATAATCTCATTGAGTTTGCAGATAATTATATGAGAAAAGCTCATGAAGTGTTGAAGTGAGCTCAAGTAAAAATAACAGATGCTCAGTAATCTCAAGAGAACTATATGAATAGATGAAGAGACTTAGCTCCAAGCTTTCAACCTGAAGATAAGGTCTGATTGAGCTTAGAAAATATGAGAACTAATCATCTATACAAGAAGCTAGACATGAAATACAATCAATATACTGTGCTAGAAATGATAGAATCTCATGCTTACTGACTGAATATTTCATCTGACATTCACAATGTCTTTAATGTAAAGCTTTTACATGTGGCAGCAACAGATTCCTTGTCTAGTCAGAGGCAAACTGACTGGCAGTCATTCACTATAGAGATCTCAAAAGGATCTGAGTTTAAGATTAAAGAAATTTGAGATGAATGAATCTATCAGAGAAAAAAACAATACCTTGTTAAATGGATAGGTTAAGCTGAGTCTATATGAAATGACATGAGTCTTCTACAAGAAGTGAAGACTTTGGACACTTGAGAGGCCTCTCAGCAGACAAAATTAGATGTAAAGAGAGCTTTAAATAGGTGTAAAGACCTGCAACAAAGAGAGAGAATGAAGGTATTATAAAAGACTGAACTTCTAGATTTACTCTGATTGGCTGACTCAGCCTAGCTATTGTTTGCATGTATGCATATGATCATGCTATGTGAGCTTGCTTAAGCTTGTGTTCTCATCTCATTCTTTTCTTTCCTTTCTTAAGCAATTCATCCTTATTATATAGAAGGACTAGTCTCTAGTTCTTAGAGCTTAATTCTCTATAAATATAGAGTTAAAAACTTTTTTTTATCAATATGATTGATTTCAAGCTGTATCTGCTTCTCTATCAGTCATCTGTACATTATTTTCAGAGGAGAAAAGCAGTCAACATTCAATGACTGAAGAAGATGAGAGGAATAAAATGGTCTATAGAGAGCAATGATATTGTTCTTAGAGCAGAATCAATCAAATTCAGCTGAAGCATAACTTTTATGTTCATCAAGAATCAACAGTCAGTATTTGCTCTTTGAACAGAGTAGAGTGTTCTTGTTAAACATCTTCTTTAGTTAATACAGACTTAACTTGTCAGTTGTTCAGTCATTATCATTGATTTCAATGACCTAGTTGCCTGGCAGCCTTTTCATGTTATATTAACAGAATTGATGCACTTTTCCTTTGAGAATGATCATTGTATGAAGAGCTTAATCTATAACATTGATTTTAGTAATAACAATTATCTATTCTCAATTTTCAGATTGAATCAATTTTGAATAATTGATTCTTTCAGACTCAATCATCACTCTAGCAGTGCTAATAACTTTCATTTGAAATTCAATCTCATCAAAGTTGTAGATATTATCTTTCAGAATCTCATACTTTGTATTGATATTTTATATAAGTCTGAATCACTCACAGATAATCTTAGAATTCTCATATACAGTCTGTTGATGATTGTACTTGTGTGAAAACTTGAATTTGAACTCAGAATGATAATCAATAAATTGATTAACTCAGTATTTATCAATTATAAATAGAGATTTGACTTCAATACTAGAATCTCAGTTGAAATGAAGAAGATTAACTATTTCTTATATAATGCACACTTGAGGAGACTGATCATATTTATTTATGAATAGAATTTACTATACAAATACTAACTTTTCAGTAGAGACTAATTTTCAATTATTGAGTTAAAAATTTTTTCATACTATATAATTATTCAATTGATTCTGTAAGATGATAAAAGAAATATTGTACAAGCTTGCAGCTTTTTTAATACTTGAAGTTTGACCTCTTTTTAATGTCTGAATAGCTAAAAGAAATTTTCCTTACTAAGTGAAAGCTTAAGAAGGCTATAGAGTAGATATTTTGTTGATGTGAATGCTAGATATATATATGTTAAATAAACTAATTGACTAGATGATGAATTATATTACTATAATAATAAAGAAAAATATAAAGTTAAAAGCTATTAACATTAGATAAAGTTAAAAGAAAGAGAAATTATATTTTAATATAGCTAAGAAAGAAATTCTAATATCTCAAAATATATTATCTAGAACTATTAAATTTTATAAGTTTAATCAATATATAAATAAAAATTATTGAGAATTTAAATTTAAAAACTGAAAAGTAAAGACTTTTAACTTTTAATAAATATATTATTTTTAAATATAATATTAAATAATATTAATAAATTTAAATATCTATTCTATATAATTTTTAAATATATTTTTTTATAATTTTTATATAAATAAAAAAATATATTAAAAATTTAAATTTATTTATATATATATTATAAAGTTCTACTTACTTGTAAATTTAAAATTTATAAATAATTCAAAAATTTTTTTAGAATTTTAATCTTTATCTTTATATAAAATAATTAATATATTCCTTACAATCTATAAAAAGCTTGATAGAATTTCTACAAAATAAAAATGAGTAATTGAAAAAGGTTTTATAATATATCATCTCTAAAATCAGTCAAATTTTTTTTTTAAAATCTAGTTCATAGCTGTTAAATTTTTATATTTTATTGAATATTGATATTCAAAGCTTCTAGTTTTATTTTATTCTTCTCTAAAGATTCTATTTATAATATTATCAATTCAACTAATCTCTATATAAAATTAAAAAAAGATTATAAAAATACTAATAATGAAACTTTAGAAAGATTTGAGAAAATTAAAAAAAAGAATAAAAAAAAGAAAATTTCAATAAAAGCTTTTATAGAACTCTCTATATTTATAAAAATATCTAAAAAATTAAAGATTTATATTTAACAATATTTATAGAAAAATACCACTTTAAAGAAAATAAAGATCTCTTTAAAGTTTTATATCTATATGAGAATTTATAAATTCAGCTAGACTGATCATTACTAATAAAATAATATAAAAGAAGATTTTATTTATTCAGTTCAGTTCTATATAATCTTGAAATATTTCGAGTAAATTAAATACTATTTTTATATATTTAACTTTTTAGAAGCTCATCAGCTGAATTCTAAGAATAAAGATTAATAATATAAGATAAAGTCTTTAATTTCTTAACTTTTATAATATTTGCTAGATATTTTACACTTCTGACTTAGAGATTTTCATATATGAAACTATAATTATATGCTTTAATCAGAGTCAGCATATATATAAGATACTTGTTAAGCTATTTTCTCAGGAATATAAGGTCTTTATACTAGTAGAATATAGATATCTTTAGATATTTTTCTACTTTATCTATCAATAGAGTATAATATCTATATTTTAATTTTCATAAATTATTAAAATTAAATTTATGATTATAAATATAATTCAATAGCTTTCTAAAGTTTTTATTATTAGATATACTGAGGAATCAAATACTAGATTCTCTACTAAAACTTCTATTATTGAAGCTTTTATAATCAAAGCTCTTTATAACTAGTAAAGCTTCTACTAGATCTTCTGCTGAAAAATTGACTAATTGAGAAGTTACTTCATATTTAATTTATCTAGATAATTACTTTATCTATATTTAATTATTCTATTTACTTCAAGAGCATGTATATAGAGTTTGTATGATTACTTACTCTAATCATATCTTTTCTATTCAAATATAACTTCAAAAGTATTTAAATAAAAAACTATTTCATAAAATACTCTATATACTATGAAAGTATATAAGGTCCTTTATCTAAATCTAGCAAGATAATAATATGATATTAGCTCTTACTATTTTTTATTCTTTGAACATATAAGGGGCTGAATCCCTAGATTTGCTCTGGCTGACTGACTCAGCCTAGCCATCATTTGCATATGCGCACGTGATCATACTATGTGAGCTTGCTTAAGCTCATGTTCTCATCTCATTCATTTCTTCCCTTTCCCAAGCAATTTGTCCTTGTTATATAGGAAGACTAGTCTCTAGTTTTTAGAGCTTAATCCTCTACATTATAAATTATTTCACTTCTTTCATTGATAGGTCATTGAGAGTCTTAATCCTGTATTATGAAGCTCAGCAAATATGCTGATATATGATAGACTATTGAAAGCCTTAAATTCTACATCACAAAGTTCAGTGATAGCACTGGTATATGAATAGACTAGGTTAGCAATCATGCTAACAAACAAACAAGTAACATTAAAAATGTCTAGCTGAATGAGATAAAGTGACAGACTTGTACAACAAATACACAAATGAATTAATACAAATCAATGAGCAGGGACACTTTCAGCAGCTTTGAACAACAATGAATGATATTTTTTCAACAGCAGGAACAGATCCAGCATGAGAACAGAGATTTAATAGCAGCTCAGTAAGCTGAAATAGCTAATTTACAACAAGCTTTGAACATCTCAATATCAACTCTCTCTCAATTAAATTCATAATCACTCATTGCAGTCAGAAGATTAAAGACCAAATTATCAGACTGTAAGAAGTATGATGATTCTAATCTGAAGCACTACCCTCAGTGAGAGGTAAAGCTTCAATCAAAACTTAAGATTGATGAGAAAGCTTTAAGTAATAATAAGAAATGTGCTTGATATGTATACTCAAGACTGCAAGGAATGGCAGCAGCTCAAGCTTATCTTTGAGTTGAGAGTAATAAGAACAAGATCAACTTCATAGTAAAAAGCTTACTAAAGCAGACACACATACTCTTTAGTGATTCTGCATGATAAGAAAAGACTATACAAAAGCTCAACAATCTATGACAGAGTAGAAGAGCTCTCTTTGACTTTCTGCCTGAATTTAATCAGCTACTGCTGGAAGCTGATAGTCATAGATAAAATGATCACATTAAAAAGAAGTATTTGAAATCCATCCTAAGCATAGAGCTGAGAGAAGGCATGATGAGTGTAAGAGAACTATCTTTCTACAAGAATTACTGCAAGAAGTTTATATTAGTTGATCACTAACTCTCTAAGTTTAAGACTTTAATGCAGTAGTCTAAATATTGCAAGGACAGATCTTCTTCAGATCATACAACATCTAATTCACACTATCTACTTTGTCATGCTGTTCTTGATTGATGAAACCAGTCTCAAGCTTTCACTGATAATATGATGAATCTCTCTCCTGGTACTGTGATCTCAAGTATCTACCTCATCAAATTGATAAATCAAACAGAGGTTAATTGACAAAGAGAGCAAGGCCTATGCCTGAGATGTGAAGCTGAAGGTCATATGATTAAAAGCTGTCTGTTCAAACCTCTCAGATGCCCTGCTACCCCTATGATAGCTAAAGTGATCCTCAAGCTAGTACTGGATGATGATGATGTAGATATGAGTGAGGATTCAGGAAAAGAGTAGCTTCAATCAAAAGACATTGAAAGAAGTGAAATAATAAGCTTATGAAGAAGCAATAAAGAAGATTTAAATCTAAGATGATATTCAAACCCTTCACTATTGATGCTCTAGTAGATAATGTCTTTTCAACTAGAGCAATGATAGATAGTAAATGTAATATTTATGATCTTATTTCTCAATTTTATGTTAACAAGCATAAGCTTCTGTACATTGAAATTCCCTCTATTAAAATAACTTACTTTGAAGACTTCATGAGACTTTTCACAAGCATAGTAACTAGTATTCAAATTGATATAAATGGTCATATAACTGAATGAGTCTTTCTCTACATAGAGAATAGATTATATAGTCATGATATGTATCTAGATGATCCTTGGCTAGTCCAGCAAAAGGTAACTTTGATCTCTCATCAAAGAATTGTGAGATTTGAAGAGAGTAGCATAGAGATAGAGTCTAGTTCAAATGCAAAAGCTGACATGATTCTCATCTCTACCATAAGCTTCTCTAGGCTTGTGAGCACTTGAGAGAAGCAAAACATTGAGATTTTCACTGTCAGTTTGACTGACATTCAAAAGACTCTAAAATTGAAATCAAAGATTGACTCTAGAGAAAAGCTACCTAAACATTATCATGAGTTTTTGAATGTATTTGATAAGAAAGCCGCTAACACTCTATCCTCACTTTGTGACCCAGGTGAAGATCATGGAATTGAACTGATTAAAAAGACTGATGATAGTGCAGAACAACCCCCTTGAGACTCATTATATAATATGTCTTGAGAGGAACTACTGGCTTTGTGAAAGACTCTTACAGATTATCTAGATAAGGATTTTATTAGAGTGAGCAATTCTCTCACAGTCACCTTCATACTATTTGTGAAGAAGTCTGAGAGTGGGCTAATATTCTGTGTGAACTATTGAGCTCTTAACAAAATCACCTGAAAGAATTGATATTCTCTATCATTAATCAGTGAAACTCTACAGTGAATTGAATGAGCTAAATGATTTACTAAGCTGGACATTATTGCAGCTTTTCACAAGATTCAAATCATGAAAGGTGATGAGTGAATGATAGCTTTTAGAACCAGATACAGGCTATTTGAGTAGCTGATTACACTCTTTGATTTGACTAATACTCTGAGCACATTATAAAAATATATCAACTGGGTATTACATAGATATCTGGATGACTTCTGCTCAGTCTATTTAGATGACATCTTGATATTATCCTCAAGAAGCTTACAGAAGCATTTAGAGCATGTACAAAAGATGCTTATGTGTCTACAGAAAGCAGGCCTGCAGGCAGACATTAGAAAGAGTGAGTTCAAGATGAATAGCACAAAATATCTTTAATTCATCATTGAAGCAGACAAGGGTATACAAATGGATTCAGAGAAGATTAAAGCTATTTTGAAATGAGCAACACCTACTACTCTTAAGAGTGTATAAGAATTTTTAGACTTTGTCAATTTTTATAGATAATTTATCGGAGATTTCTCAAAGATCATGATCTCACTGACAATTCTTACACATAAGAATGTTCTTTTTTTGTGATTAAGCAAGGCTGAGGAAGCTTTTAAGTATTTAAAATCAATGTTTATCTTCACTTCAATTCTGCTTCAATTCAACCCTTACTGTGAGACTATATTAGAAACAAACTTCTCAGATTATGTCTCAGAAGAAATGCTGCTACAATATGATGAGCAGAGCATTCTACACTCATATGTCTTCTTCTCTTGCAAGCATTCACCTGCAGAATGCAACTATGAGATTCATGATAAGAAGTTATTAGCAATAATTAAGTGTTTAAAGAAATGAAATGCTGAACTATAAAGTGTAAAGAAATTCAAGATTCTCACAGATCATAAGAATCTAGAATACTTCATGACTACATGCAGACTAAATGAAAGACAGCTATGTTAGATGAATATTCTCTATTGATTCAACTTCAGAATTGATTACTGGCCAGAGAAGTTGAATGCTGAATTAGACACTCTATCATAAAGAGAGTAGAACATGTCACAGAGCACTGATAATGAGAGAATCAAGCAGAGATAAGCTCAACTACTTAAGTTTAATGTAATGACACCTGAAATGAAATCAATAGTGACTGTTGCCAGTGTGAAACCTGAGATGTCTCTTCAAGCTCAGTGAAATGAGACTTATAAAAATAATAAGATTCTGCAGCATCTGAAGCAGACTCTTCATGAGAAAAGATTCAGATTTTCTTCTGAACTTGACATTAAAATCTCTGTCTCTGAGTGCTCTTTAAATGAGAACATGAAGCTTCTCTTTCAAGGTTGTAAGTGAATATCAGACTTCAAACCTCTTCAAACCAGGTTAGTGCATGAGGCTCACAACTCATCTCTTACTGATCATCCTGGGTGAGAGCAAATGACAGAAGTTCTAAGATATGAGTTCTACTGATCAGGCTATATCACTAATATGAGAAGAATGATCAGAAACTGTCATCTTTGCAGATCAAACACTGCATGAAGAGATTGACATCAGAGACTGCTTAAGCCTCTTCTCATTTCTGAATACATATGGCAGAAGCTTTCTATGAACTTTATTATGAACTTATCAAGCTCTAAAGAATATATAAACATTATAATTATAATGAACAGACTGATCAAGGAGGTTATATTAAAAGCAGTTAAGAAAACTGATATGAAGACACTGACTAGAGTGTTTCTTCACAATATCATTTCTTCACATGACATCTCTAAGATAGCAGTGTCAGATCAAAGGTCAGCTTTCACAAACATGTTTTGAACTCAGATATGTGAGAAATTAGACATTAAGAGATGACTCTTCACAGTCTATCACTCAGAGACTGATGAAGCTACTGAGTGAATGAATCAGACTTTGAAAATCTATCTATGCAAGTATATTAGCTTTCAACAGAATGACTGATGTGAATGACTTCCTCTGATAGAGCTGATCATCAATAATAGAGATGCTGTCTCAACAGACATGAGCTCATTCTTTTTAACATATCTTTTTCACATCTTCTTCATTGATATAGCTGATGTACTTTCTATTGAAATGTCACATAATCTCATTGAATTTGCAGATGATTATATGAAAAAGACTCATAAAGTGTTGAAGTGAACTCAAGTAAAAATGACAAATGCTCAGCAATCTCAATAGAACTACATGAATAGATGAAGAGACTCAGCTCCAAGCTTTTAACCTGGAGATAAGATCTAATTGAGCTTAGAGAACATGAAAACTAATCATCTGTACAAGAAGCTTGATGTGAAATACAATCAATATACTATGCTAGAAAAGATAGAATTTTATGCTTACTGACTAAATATTTCATCTGACATTCACAATGTCTTTAATGTAAAGCTTTTACATATGGCAGCAACAGATTCCTTGTCTAGTCAGAGGCAAACTGACTGGCAGTCATTCACTATAGAGATCTCAAAAGGATCTGAGTTTAAGATTAAAGAAATTTGAGATGAATGAATCTATCAGAGAAAAAAACAATACCTTGTTAAATGGATAGGTTAAGCTGAGTCTATATGAAATGACATGAGTCTTCTACAAGAAGTGAAGACTTTGGACACTTGAGAGGCCTCTCAGCAGGCAAAATTAGATGTAAAGAGAGCTTTAAATAGGTGTAAAGACCTGCAACAAAGAGGGAGAAGAGGAGTATTATAAGAGACTGAACCTCTATATTCACTCTGACTGACTGACTCAGCCTAGTCATTGTTTGCATGTGCACACATGATCATGCTGCACATGTACATGTGATCATGCTACATGAGCTTGTTTAAGCTCATGTTCTTATCTCCTTCTTTTCTTCCTTTTTCCAAGCAATTTGTCCTTGTTATATAGGAGGACTAGCCTTTAGTTCTTAGAGCTTAATCCTCTACAGAACACCTTTAAAGAATAATTTTGAAAATAGTCTGAAGAACACTCTATTAATACTTATATAATTCACTTAGTCTTTAAGAATCAACTAGAAAGAAGCTTTAAATTTCAAAGATTATTGATAACTATAATCATAATATGAATGAAGTTGATATAGAAAATCAGTATAGAGCTTTCTATAGCTCTCATAGACTGAGCTATCAGATCTGATTGTCTATTTTCTATTGAATTCTGAATGCTGCTCAGTATGTATATATAAAGCAGCAAAAGATTTTTATACTTTCTACTTATATAAACTTTTATGAGAAACTCTATTAGCAACTATTTGAATTCATTTTGAAGGTTCATAATGATCTACCCTATGAATAATTAAATTCAAAGATTATTTATCAATGAATTTCTTTATCAAAGTGTATAATTTGTATGTAATATTGACATATATAAAAGCTAGATCAGTGAGAGAGTAGACAAGCTTCTAAATCAAAATCTGAGTGTTTATTATATAAGAATATATCTTTTTACTTAAAAACTAGATATTGGGAGAAATTTCATGATGTTGAAAAAGCTGAAGAATCTATATAATTTAATTAAACTTAGTTTATTATAATATATCAATATCAAATAATATACAATATTACAATATTTAGTCAATAATATTATATGTAATATACACTAATAAAATCGTACTAATTGTGTATTAAAAGACAGATGATGGATAATTTTTTAATATTAAATAAATATAAAAATTAAAAATTATATATAAATTATATAATTATATTATATAATATTTATTTCTTTTATTTATTATATTTATTTAATATTTTACTTTATTTTATAAAATTATATATAAAAGAAATATTACTGAATACATCTCTAATACATTTTTATTGAATAAAAAAAATGAATTTATAAAAAAATAAAAATTAAAAAAATAAATGAAAAATTTTATATCAATTATTATAAAAAATAAAAAAAAAAATTAAATGTAAGTAGTTTTAACTAATTATAAAAATTATTAATCAGATATTAATTTATTATAGTTATAATATATTATTAATATAGTTATTAATTATATTCATATTAAAATATAAACTATAGATTTAATTTTATTTAATTTAAAAAAGTTTTTTTAATTATAAATTTATTTTTATATGTTTACTTTTTAAAATAGTTTATAAATATATAAACTTTTAAAGTTTAAAAGATTTTTAATAAAATTGTTCAATTAATTAACTAAAGTAACTATCAAACTAACTATTAGTAAAGTTAGAAAAATTAAGTAATTTTTTTATTATTAATTATAATTAGTTAATTAACTAACTTAATTATATAATTAAAATTTAATTTTACTTACTTAGTTATTTATTAAATAATTAATTAATCAATTGATTAGTTAATAAAAAATATTAATTAACTAGTTAGTTATAAATAGTATAGTAAAATTATTATAAAGAAAATAGTTTTTTATATACTACTAATATTATAAAAAAGTAAAAAAAAAGTATAAATCATATTTTTATTATTAAGAAAAAAAGATAATAAATGATAAAATAATATATAGACTCTGATAATAAATAGTTAACTAGTTAAGACTCATAATTATAGAAAGTATTGAATATAATTAGTCATATTCAAAGAAATAAAATTCACAAAGATATAAAAAGTATTGAGAGAAAAGATTAATTTACTATATATAATTATATGTTTTTTTATTTAGCATTACTATATAATAAATTTTATTTGAATCTTCAAATTTCAATATTTCTATTGAAGGTGTGTTTTAATAGAGAGGGATTGCATTAACTAATTAGTTTATCAGTTAGTTAATATAACTAGTTGGTCTCAATCTAACTAGCAATCAACATGGATGTCCCCACCTGAGCAGTTTCAGGACAGAGTCCAACAATAAATTTGAGTTATTAAATTAACAACTAACTTAGTTATTAATTAGTTAGTGAGTTTACAGCTAAGCAATATTGTGTCATGTTTTCCCTAACTACATAAAGTTGCGCTGGATATGATTACGAGCAAAAGAGATGCTGATAAACCAACTAACCAGTTAACTAATTATTAGTTAGTGACAACGTGCAAATTCTATGATAATTAATCTAGCTCTGAATCCATCCCATCCATCCATTGGCTAGTTAAATTTCTCTCGAGTTTGAAGATGACTTTCAGCGCAGTTAACAGTTTCGAAACTGGCTGATCAGCCGAGACAGAAGAAATTTCCCACGTCACTCTGCTGATGAATCTGAATTTGATAACCTCGAAAGTGATGATTCGGCCAAGAAGTCAACACTTTCGTAGTTGACAATAAGCAGCTACGCACGTAGTCGCTGACAACTTGGAACATATATATCTAACGGCGCTATCCAGGCAGCTGGCTTTTTGTTGGGTTCTCACTAAGAATAGCGGTGGATCATTCCCTAATCTTAACCGTGTTGTATATAATATCAAACTTTTTGAATCCTTGGTACCTTATTGCACATGTGCGTACATACGTAATAGCTTGTAACTGCGCATACCTTCATTGGGTCAGAGGGGCGCGAATTTCTCTCTCTCTCTCTCTCTCTCTCTCAAAAAAAAAAAAAAAAAAAAAAAAAAAAGGCGGATTCATATGGGGGATATGGGGAAGAATAAGTGGTAGTTAACTAAAAATACGTTGTTATATCTCCCGAGAAGGCAATTAGTTGACCAGCCCTATAGTCGAGGGTTCCATCAGCAACAGCTGACTAACAAAAATATAGTTAACTAACTAACTAGTTAGTTGACTAGTTAACTTAAAGTTAGTTAACCAAATTAGAACAACCACAATAACTTACCAATAACTTATCAATGAGTTTGAAAACTTCCTATCTAGAGTGGCTCGCTTTTCTCTAACCAGCCTGTAAATCTGATCTTTTAACTAAAGTTAGCAACAGAGCAAGCCTTTTACCGAGAATATAATACCTAACTAAACCCAACCCACTCCCTACTTAAATTATTGTTCCTTTCCTCTTCTAGCTATTAACGTACAAGAAATTGGCTGGCACATTTCATCCCATCCCATAACATTTATTCTTACTGGGAACCTAGCGCTGGCTAGGTTAACGCAACTAGCTGGGTACGGAGGTAGAGACATTAAACCAGCAATGGATCCATATTAATATTATCTCTCCTCCATAATAAAGTGTGACTCCTTGCCACAGGGCTGGATGACAGCACTGACCGTGCGCCCTCTTCCTCTCCATCCTCTCCCTCTATCTAACTCTGAATCTTTATCTCACTCTCAATCTCACTCTCACAGTCCTCGAACTTCAACTTTCAAACCGTAGTCTCTCTCTAATGACTAAGCGTGTCTCTCTCTCTTGTTTTCCTTATCCTGTCTTTTTAGAGGCCCTTTTATCATTGACCTGCCATGCCTCTTACTCTTTTCTCTAGCAGCAGCGGAACTGCAAGCCAGGCGAAATATTTTGATATCAGGTCTGTATCTAGGCACCCCCCTGTGTAGTCTCTACTGCTGGAGGAAATTTAACGAATGGTACACAGACTCGAGGATGATTATATTGTGTTTCGCGGAAACGAGCATGAAGCAGCCAGTACTCTGCTCAAGGGGAAAGTGATCCTCTGTCTTTCAGAGCCCCTGCACATCAAATTCTTGAGATTGAATCTCACCGGGAAGTCGAGAGTTTTGTGAGTTGCACACGTAAACTCTACATAAGCGCCCAAAAAGGCGAGAGTGCTTGTGCACCATTCTGACTAATGACTGAAATATATACAGCGTGCAGGTTCCAATTTCTGGTGGCCGCCGAAGATCAGTCCGGGAACACAATGTTTTTGAGAAAGCTTGGTCGTTTAAAGATGCTGGTAAGGGCAAGATGGAGTGCTTGCCAGCAGGCAACTACGAGTTCCCGTTCGACATAATCCTCCCGGGATCTCTCCCCGAAAGCATCGAGGGACTGCGTGACACTTGGATTACATATCGATTCAAAGGTGAGATTGGTCGGAAATATGCCAAAGATATAGTAGTGCGGAAGCCATTGAGGATTATTCGAACATTGGATCCAAGTGCTTTGGAGCTCTCGCATGCAATGGTATGTCTTCTTGTTTTAAATTTTGACTCTCTCTCTCCCTGCCCTTTTTTTTCTTTTTCTTTTTTTTTTCCCCTTCTTTTTCCCTTTCTCTCTCTCTCTCTCTTTTTTTATAGGATTTGTTCAAGGCTTACACCTGTTGCGATAGTCAGTGGAAAACGTATGGCCGAATAAAATCGAGTATTCAATATCAACGCCAAGTAAAGCAATAATATTTGGAACTTCCGTGCAGGTGGATTTCCGCATTGTTCCCTTGCTAAAAGGCCTTGTCATTGGCACCATTTCGACACAACTCGTTGAGACTCACGATTTTATCCTAAACCCCGACGATCCCGAAGCTCTGCAAGTGTCCCACAAATCGACCAAAGTAATCTTTAATGAGTCTTATACACTGGGCGAACAGGATAAGTCTCAAGATCCGGATGGTGCTGTTGAAGGATTTGAGTGTTGTAGAATATTCAATCTCCCGAAGTCTCTCAGCAAATGTTTGCAGGACACCGATACGAACGGTATTAAAATCAGGCACAAATTGAAGTTCAGAGTCCAGCTTCAGAACCCGGATGGCCACACGTCTGAGGTATTGCTTGTTTCCCCTATATGTGTATTTAAGCTTACCAGCCATAACGCTAACAATTCCAGCTCCGTGCCGGCCTCCCTGTTTCCATTTTTATTTCCCCTAATCTCCCAATCGATGACAATAACAATCTTATTGATCAATCTTCGCAATCTGCCCAGCGAGCTGTTCATACCATGGCACTGCAGGCCCCCCCTCTTTACGGGGACCATCAATTTGATCAGCTCTATGGTTCACTTGATCCCAGCGGCTATCAAACACCAGGAAATGAAAGTGATCCGGGAACCCCTTTCTTATCGATTAGCCGGAATATTTCTCTAGACAGCCTTGCCGTAATGACAACCTCAGAAAACCGGGACGTCTCGCCCGCTGCCTTGCATACCCAATTGAGCAACCTGCACCATAACAACTCCGCATCTGTGACACCTACTTCGGAATCGGCGGATACAGCCCTTGAATCATCCAGCCAATCCCCCCAGCGATTGAGTCGCGGGGACTCCACCGCATTCGTGGTTGCACATGCACAACGCCCCCCTTATGCCAGTGCGTACTGTACATCGCCACGATGGCTATCTGATGATGAGAACATCCCTTCAGGGGTGGCTACACCCAGCTCGCAGATCAGTGAAGTCGAACATCTCTCCCGGGTCCCTAGTTACGCCACTGCTGTTCGTTTACATGCAGTAACGCAATGCAGCTACGATTTACCGGACTATCGAGCAGCCATAGCCGGTGGGGCCTGCACAGGCCCTATGCCACCTCCACAACGGAACCGCTCCCCGAGTCCCAATAGACATCTTTCGTTCACCGAGAGATTTAACCGTCCACGATTTCGCTTTCGCGACCGGAACCATACCAATGGTTTTACTGGTCGTCCGGATGCAGCACGGCGACCAAGTATGCCGGAAGCGCTTTCCCGCGTTGAGTGGTTATAACCGTGTGGCATGGTTCTATGCTACATCCCTCTAAACATATTTTGCATTTCCCATATACTGTACATATATTTTGGACTTTATTTTTTACCCTTTTTCTTTGTGTTCCAAATTTTATGGTGCACGTGGCTTTCTCGGAATACAAACGGCGTTGTAGCAGGTCTAACGATTTTCTATTTCCTTGAAGGGAATTCTGGGAGAGTGGGAATTTGGGACGGTTATTATTTTTAGAGGGTTTCAATGTTTACATAGTAATCGTGCCGCTGCGCAACCCACACCTCATGTGGGTATGCTACATCAAAATGATAAAAACACCAAAATGATAAAAATCTTGAATCACATCCTCATTATTGCACTCTATATCAACAACCAGTAGCTAATCTATAATAAAAAGATTATCTACATCATTTTCAGTATGTGTGCCATTTTTAAATCAATTTAATTCCTCTTCTGTTTGATGTAAATGAGTTATTGTCAATTTTCATGAAATTAACTTTTAAGTCTTTATCACTTATTCTGCTCTTTTTCAGCTTCATTATTCTTACACTGCTTGATTTTTCTATTGACATCTTTAATAGTGAGGATTTCCTCTACTTGAATCTGATTACAGATTGTTTTAGCTCTGATGTTTACTGATGTTGAGAAAGTTCTCTAATTCAATGATTTGTTGCTCATTAAATTTTACATAAATTAGACTTATTTTGAATATCTTATTCAAATGACATATTAAGATGAATGATTTCAATTTGAGAGTATCTCTAATACTTTGTATAGTATTTTCTGCAATATTAATATGATGTTTCAGCTTTTGAATTATTTTTGATAAGAATAGCTAAGAAGAAGAGATAGATATGTGATTTGAATCATTCTCATTTTTATAAATTTGCAATGAAGAAGATGATGAGATTCACTGCTTAATAGTGTTGAAAACTTAGTTAGAATTTCATGAATATATGTCACATTGAGCTCATTGTACAGCTATTATATCAAATTTAAAGATCTGCTTTTGCATAGCTGAGAGGTCTTGTAGAAACTACTATTTTTCATACTTAATAAAATTATAACATGCAGTGTAGTTGACTGCTTTTGAATGATAATACTTATATTACTGAAATGATAAACTATTCACAGATTGTAGCAAATGAGTAATATATGATAAAAATTTATATAGAATTATTTTATGAAGATCTATATATTATATAAACTTCTCAGTAATATGAAATTCATAATTATTTATTAATAATAATTGATGACTTCTTTTCTATCTCTTTTCTATAGCAGTATTGAAATGTTTGAGTCATTCAAATTCAATTTCATCATTTGTAAATTTAGTATCTGATATAGTAATTCTATAATTGCTAAATAAATCTATCTGTATATATCAATTTTTCAAATATATTTTAGAGATCAAGATTATCAATAATGAAATAACATGATTATTTATGAATACACATTCAATAACTGTAATCAAATCTCTTAAAAAGAATGAAGAAATGATGAAATTAGTTTCTTTAAAAGTAGTTATAACTTATTCTCCATATTTTTATTCTTTTTGAAATTCAATTTTATTGAAGTTGTCTATGATACAAATATGAAATTAATACTGCTTAAACAGAATTTGAAGATATTCAAATCATATATTGATATATTCAATATATTCAACTATCACTCTCTTTGAATTTATTGACTTCTGTTTCACTCTCTTATATTTAAATAAGTATTCAATGAATCTATAAGTTCACATCTTGCTAAATTTTGAAGAGAAGATAGTAGAATCTAAATGCTGATGTTTAAGTATTGAATTTATAAAATCTTTAATGTGTTTAGCTGTAAAAGAATAATTATTTTCATCAAGCAGCTTGACTTATCATTTAATCGCATTCTTCTGACTCTCAATTAATCTCTTATTAATTAAAATTTTGCAGTTGTAAGGACACTAAAGTGGATGAACTGAGCGTCAAAAGGAAGCATGAGAAGCTCTATAACTAAGATCAGAAGAGGGTAGATATATAGATGCTGTAAGTGCTATGAAGGAAAGAAAATAGCAGTGAATGAAAGATATATGTAGAATTGAATAATAGCTAATCATTAAATCTCTCAAAAAAAATTTAAGAATTCAAAGTGTTTATATATATAAATGAGTAGCAATAGATTTTATCTCTAATCTTTCATTAAATGAGAAATTAATAATGCAGTAATCTAAATCTTTATGAAGTGCTGATTTTATTCTTCAGAAAGTGCTAATACTAAAAGATTAATTTTTGAGAAGTGCTGATCTGTGCTGATTTTCTAGAAGGTGTTTATTCTAAAGTGCTTTGATAAGCAGTATGAAGATAAGTGCTTTAGTAAGTGAGTGTGAGAATCTAGAGAATCTGATTATAAAGTACTTTGATAAGCAGTATGATAAGCAGTATGAGGACAAGAAGCTAGTATAGAGAGCTTTAGCATCACAGTTGCTTTTTTTTTTATAGATACTGACCTTAGCAGCTTTGAAGGTCTCATATTATTGAGTCAAGCTACTATGTTTGATAGCAGTGTTAACAACTTTCTCTTATGCTATTCATTCATTAAAAGCTCATGCTGCTGTCTTGATTGATATTGCCTATTGTATTCAACACTGAATTAAAACTACAGATGTGCTGATAGTATTCTCTAAGAATAAGTAAGAGAATATGAAGAAAGAAGTTATGTATGAGATGAAGAACTCTAAGTTGGCTGCTAAGAAGAGTATTGAGTTTAAGAAGAGAAGAATTGCTAATCCTGAGCAGTGTATGATGACTGTGATGATTGTAAATAGAAATTAAGTCAGAGAGAACTAGAGATATATATCTGAGCTCTTGACTTATTCAGACAATAGTGAAATAAATTTTTTCTGAAGACTTGATAATTTTTGATGCCTTGTTTGCCCTATTAAAACCATATAAAAAAAAAAACTCATTTGAAAAAAAGTAATGAAAAGAGTGTATGTATGAGAGAGAATTAGTATTTAGTGTACTTTTCAAAGTGAGTTCAGCATGCTTGTTATTGTAATTTCTATTACTCAATAATATTAAATGCATTAGTCTTTTGAATATTTTCAAGAGATTTTTATATATCATCTAAAGATTTATAGATCTTTCAGTGTATACAATATCATTCTTTACTCTGATATTTCTCTTTCTTTAATATCTTCTCAACTTGAAATTCATTCTCATCATTCACTAGCTTTAGTGCTAAAGATGAAGTAGTATTATCTCTTATTTTATAAGATTCAAGCAGTGAGATATGAAAAATAAAGTGAATATTGCATATTAAATGTGAAAGAGAGAGTTTATATATCTGTATATTTTAAGATTTAATGATTTAAAAAGAGTTAATAAATTTATGATTTAATTTTCTATTAAAATAGAGTATGTGAAAATTCTTTGTATTGAGAAGCACTCAATTCCTTATATAAAAGTGCTTTGCACTATATTTAAAATCATAGTACATCTTTTGCATAGTTTTAATCTTCTCTAACTGTTTTTAAATCTTTTTTTGTATTGCTTGTATTTCTTTGATCTGGTCAATTGCCTCAATTGAGCTTAAATAGAGTGAATTACTAATATCAATCTGAAGGGCAGGTCTGTATCTAAATTATTCTGATGAAAATTCATAAAGTATCAAAGATAATACTTCAGTATTTGATTCTAACATTCAGTTTGATCATTTGTCTATGAATGAATGACTGTGAATAATCATTGTTTGACCTTAAATAGATAATAAAAAGTTGATCAATATTGATTTATAAAAAGAGCTTTTCTGTTAGAAATATGATTTTCAAAGATATTAAAGATGTTATAAGCATGAGTATAGATAATATTTGCAAGATATTCTGCAGTAATATCTTTTGTATATGAAATATATAGAGTATATTTGATTAAGATATCAACTAAGACAAGAATTGTATTATAAATCTTATCTAGTCAGATGATGATCAGAAGGCTAGTGATAAAGTTCATAGTGATGATTTGTTATAAATTGATTGATGTTGAAATTGAATCAAGTTTATCATACTGTTTGAGATGATGTACTTTCACCCTCTGGCAAGTATCACAAGTAGGAACATGTTTAATAATATCTCAGGTAAGATTATGCTAATAGTACTTACTTTGATCACACTCAATAAACTATTTTGTGTCAAAATAACCTCCTTGTAAGTTATTATAATTGATATGAATTATCTTTTTAATCAGTACTTGTTGTAGCAGAATATAAACTCCATTATTTGTCTTAAATAGACTATCTTTTGAGATGATTTAGAATATATCACTACTCAAGATTATATCTTTATTTTTTATCTTCTACTTCTTTGCTATTGTAAAAAAGTTTAAGTTCTGTATATTAATAAAAAAAGAGATGATATATTGTAATATATCTATATATACTAATTAAAAAACTGTAGCAGTATTAATCAATAGTCTGAGAATATCTTAATTCTTAAGATGTCTTTTTGAAACTGGATTTCTCTCTCTCAGAGATTTTCTGATCAGCATATTAGCATATTGAGTGATTCTAATAAGAGTGATGTGAACTTATAAGTAAGCATTTGATGTAGTGATAAGAGAGAATCTGCACTTAGAGTGAGATTTAAGAGAGATTCAGAGCTTAGAGTGTTGAGATTAAGAGATTTCATACAGAGTATGTGCTTTTGATCATAGACTCACATGCAGTTAACATGAATTATAAGTTTTTCATGAGAGTTAAATTTTCAATTTTGATTGACACTGTGATGAAGCTTCTGTTGCAAGATATAAAGCATGATTTTATCATTAAAAGAGTCAATATGTAGAGGGTTAAGCTCTAAGAACTAGAGGTTAGTTCTTTTATATAACAAGGACGAATTGCTTAGGAAAGGGAAGAAAAGAATAAGATGAGAATATGAGCTTAAGCAAGCTCACATAGCATGATCATGTGTGCATGTGCAAATGATGACTAGGCTGAGTCAGCCAGTCAGAGTGAATCTAAAGGTTCAGTCTCTTATAATACTCTTCTTCTCCCTCTTTGTTGCAGGTCTTTATGACTATTTAAAGCTCTTTTTACACTTAATTTTATCTGCTAAGAGGCCTCTCAAGTGTTCAAAGTCTTTGCTTCTTATAGGAGACTTGCATTATTTCATGTAGACTCAGCCTAACTTACTCATTTAACAAAGTATTGCTTTTTTCTTTGATAGATTTATTCATATTAAATTTTCTCAATCTCAAACTCAGGTCCTTCTGAGATCTCTATAGTGAGTGGCTGTCAGTCAGTTTGCCTCTGACTAGACAAAAAATCTATTGCTGCTGCATGTAGAAGCTTTATATTAAAGATATTGTGAATATTGAGTGAGATATTCAGTCAGTAAGCATGAGATTCTATCTTTTCTAGCACAGTATATTGATTGTATTTTATGTTCAGCTTCTTGCACAGGTGATTAGTTCTCATGTTCTCTAAGCTCAATTAGATTTTATCTCCAGGTTGAAAGCTTGGAGCTGAGTCTCTTCATCTATTCATGTAGTTCTATTGAGATTGCTGAGCATCTGTCATTTTTACTTGAGCTCACTTCAACACTTCATGAGTTTTTTTTATATAATCATCTGCAAACTAAATGGGATTATATGACATTTCAACAGAAAGTGCATCAGCTATATCAATGGAGGAGACATGGAAAAGATGTGTTAAAAAGAATAAGCTCACACTCATTGAGACAGTATCTCTATTATTGATGATCAGCTCTGCTAGAGGGAGTCATTCACACTAGTCATTCTGTTGAAAGCTAATGTACTTGCATAGGTAGATTTTCAGAGTCTGATTCATTCACTCTGTAGCTCTGTCAGTCTCTGAATGATAGACTGTGAAGAGTCATCTCTTAATGTCTAATTTCTCACACATCTGAGTTCAAAACATGCTTGTGAAAGCTGACCCTCAATCTGACACTATCATCTTATAAATGTCATGTTGAGAGATGATGTTGCAAAGAAATACTTTAGTCACTGTCTTTGCATCAGTTTTCTTAACTGCTTTTAATATAATTCTCTTGGTCAGTTTGTCTGTTATAATTATGATGTTTATGTATTCTTTAGAGCTTAATAAGTTTATGATAAAGTCCATGAAAAGCTTCTGCCATATGCATTCAGGAATGAGAAGAGGCTTAAGCAGTTTCTGACATTGATCTCTTCATGTGATGTTTGATCTGCAAAGATGATAGTTTCTGATCATTCTTCTCACATCAGTGGCATAGTCTGACCAGTAGAACTCATGTCTTAGAACTCCTGCTGTTTGCTCTCATCCAGAATGACCAGTAAGAGATGAGTCATGAGCCTTATACACTAACCTGATTTGAAGAGGTTTGAAATCTGACATTCACTTACAATCTCAAAAGAGAAGCTCTCTGTTCTCATTTAAAGAGCACTCAGAGACAGAGATCTTAATGCTGAGTTCAGAAGAAAATCTGAATCTTTTCTCATGAAGAGTCTGCTTCAGATGCTGCAGAATTTTATTATTTTTGTGAGTTTCATTTCACTGAGCTTGAAGAGACATCTCAGGTTTCATATTGACAGCAGCCACTCTTGATTCTATTTCAGGGGCCAGTACATTAAACTTAAGTAGTTGAGCTTATCTCTACTTGATTCTCTCATTATCAGTGCCCTGTGACATGTTCTGCTCTCTTCATAATAGAGTGTCTGATTCAGTATTCAACTTCTCTGACCAGTAATCAATTCTGAAGTTGAATCAATAGAGAATATTCATTCAACATATCTGTCTTTCATTTAGTCTGCATGTAGTCATGAAGTATTTTAGATTCTTATGATCTGTAAGAATCTTGAATTTCTTTACAGTTTATAGCTCAGCATTTCATTTCTTTAAACACTCAATTATTGCTAATTACTTCTTATTATGAATCTCATAGTTACATTCTGCAGGTGAATGCTTGTGAGAGAAGAAGACACATGAGCATAGAATGCTCTGCTCATCATATTATAGCAGCACTTTTTCTGAGACATAATCTGAGAAGTCTGTTTTCAATATAGTCTCATAGTCAGAGTCAAATTGAAGCAGAATTGGAGCAGATATAAACATTAATTTTAGACACTTTAAAGCTTCCTCAGCCTTACTCATTCACAAAAAGAGAACATTCTTGCATGTAAAAATAGTCAGTGAGATCACAATCTTTGAGAAATCTCAGATGAATTGTCTATAGAAATTGGCAAAGCTTAAAAATCCTCATACACTCTTAAGAGTAGTAGGTGTCACTTATTTTAAAATAGCTTTAATCTTCTCTGGATTCATTCATATACCCTGGCCTGCTTCAATGATAAATACAAGATATTTTGTGCTGTTTATCTCAAACTCACTCTTTCTAATATCTGTCTGCAGATCTGCTTTCTATAGATGTATAAGCATCTTTTGTACATGCTCATGATGCTTCTGTAAGCTTTTTGAGGATAATATCAAGATGTCATCTAAATAGACTGAGCAGAAGTCATTCATATATCTATGTAATGCTCAGTTGATATATTTTTGAAATATGCTCAGAGTATTGGCCAAATCAAAGAGTGTAACCAGTCACTCAAATAGCCTGTATCTGATTCTAAAGGCCATCATTCACTCATCACCTTCTGTGATTTGAATCTTGTGAAAAGCTGCAATAATATCCAGCTTAGTGAATCATTTAATCTGTCTAATTCACTGTAGAGTCTCACTGATTAATGGTAGAGAATATCAATCCTTTCAGGTGATTTTGTTAAGAGCTCAATAGTTCACAAAGAATTTTAGTTCACTCTCAGACTTTTTTGCAAATAGTACAGAGACAGCTGCAGAGGAGTTGCTCATTCTAATAAAACTCTTATTTAAATAATATGTAAGAGTCTTTCACAAAGCCAGTAGATTCTCTCAAGACATATTATATAGTGAGCCTCAGGGGGGTTGTTCTGTGCTATCATTAGTCTATTTAATCAGTTCAATCTCATGATCTCTACCTGGGTCACAAAGTGAGGGTAGAGTGTCAGTAGCTTCATTATCAAATACATATAAAAACTCATGATAATGTTTAAGCAGCTTTTCTATAGGGTCAATTTTAGATTTCACTTCTAGAGTCTTTTGAATATCAGCCAAACTGACAGTAAAGATCTCAATGTTTCACTTCTCTCAAGTGCTCACAAGCCTAGAGAAGCTTATGACAGAGATGGAAATCATATCAGCTTTTGCATTTGAACTAGACTCTATCTCTATGCTACTCTCTATAAGGGGTTAAACTCTTAGATTTGCTCTGGCTGGCTGACTCAGCCTAGCCATCATTTGCACATGCGCACATGATCATACTATGCGAGCTTGCTTAAGCTCAAGTTCTCATCTCATTCTTTTCTTCCCTTTCTCAAGCAATTTGTCCTTGTTATATAGAAAGACTAGCCTTTAGTTCTTAGAGCTTAATTCTTTTATATTATGAATTGCTTCACTCCTTTCATTTATAGGCCACTGAGAGCTTTAATTCTATATTATGAAGCTCAGCAAACGTGCTGACATATGATAGACTATTGAAAGCCTTAAATCCTACATCATGAAGTTCAGTGATAGCACTGGTATATGAATAGACTGGGTTAGCAATCATGCTGACAAATGAATGAGCAACATTGAAAATGTCTAGCTGAATGAGATAAAGTGACAGACTTGTACAACAAATACACAAATGAATCAACATGAAGCAATGAGCAGGGACACTTCCAGCAGCTTCAAACAACAATAGATGATCTTTCTCCAACAGCAGAAACAGGTCCAGTGTGAGAACAGAGAGTTAATAATAGCTCAGCAAGCTGAAATAGCTAATCTATGACAAGCTTTGAACACCTCAACATCAATTCACTCTGAATTGAATTCACAATCACTCATTGCAGTCAGAAGATCAAAGATCAAGCTATCAGACTGTGAGAAGTATGATAATTCTAATCTGAAGCACTACTCTCAGTGACAGCTAAAGCTTCAATCAAAACTTAAGATTGATGAAAAAGCTTTAGATAATAATGAGGAATGTGCTTGATATGTGTACTCAAGACTGAAAGGAATAGCAGCAGCTTGAGTTTACTCCTGAGTTGAGAATAATAAGAACAAGATCAACTTCACAGTAAAGAGCTTACTGAAGCAGACACACATGCTCTTTAGTGATTCTGCATGACAGGAAATGACTATGCAAAAGCTCAACAATCTACAACAGAGTAGAAGAGCTCTCTTTGACTTTCTATCTGAATTTAATCAGCTACTGCTAGAAGCTGGTGATCACAGATGAAATGATCATATTAAAAAGAGGTATTTGAAATCCACTCTAAGCATAGAGCTGAGGGAAGGCATGATGAATGTAAGAGAACTGTCTCTCTATGAGAATTACTGCAAGGAGCTTAGATTAGTTGATCATCAACTCTCTGAGCTTAAGACTTTAAGACAGTGATCTAAATATCACAAGAACAGATCTTCTATGAATCATACAATATCTAATTCACACTCTCTACTTTGTCATGCTGTCCTTGACTGATGAAACCAGTCTCAAGCTTCCACTGATGATCTGATAGATCTCTCTCCTGGTGCTGTGACCTCAAGTGCTCACCACATTAAATTGATAGATCAGATAGAGGTTAATTGATGAAGAGAGCAAGGCTTGTGCCTAAGATGTGAAGTCAGAGGTCATATGATTAAGAGCTGCTCATTCAAACCTCTAAGATGCTCTGCCACTCCTATGATAGCTAAGGTGATCCCTGAGCTGATACTGAATGATGATGATGAGGATATGAGTGAAGATTTGAGAAAAGAGTAGTCCAACCAAAAGACACTGAAAGGAGTGAAATAAGAAGCTTATGAGGAAGTAATGAAGAAGATTTAAATCTAAGATGATATTCAAACCCTTCACTGTCAATGCTCTAGTAGATAATGTCTTTTTAACTAGAGCAATGATAGACAGTGAATGTAATGTCTATGATCTTATTTCTCAATTCTACATTAACAAGCATAAGCTCCTGTGCATTGAAATTCTCTCTGTTAAAATGACCAGCTTTGAAGACTCTATGAGACTCTCCACAAGTATGATGACTGGTATTCAAATTGATATAGGTGATCATATAACTGAATGAGCTTTTCTCTATGTGGTAAATAGATTACATGGTCATGATATGTATCTAGGTGACCCCTGGCTGGCCCAGCAAAAGGTGATTATGATCCCTCATCAAAGAATTGTGAGATTTGAAGAGAGTGGCATAGAGATAGAGTCTAGTTCAAATGCAAAAGCTGATGTGATTCCTATCTCTGCTGTAAACTTCTCTAGGCTTGTGAGCACTTGAGAGAAGTGAAACATCAAGATCTTCACTGTCAGTTTGACTGACATTCAAAAGACTCTAGAAGTGAAATCAAAGATTTACTCTAGAGAAAAGCTGCCTGAATATTATCATGAGTTTTTAGACATATTTAATAAGAAAGTCATCAATGCTCTACCCCCACTTTGTGGCCTAGGTAGATATCATGGGATTGAACTGATTAAAAAGACTGATAGTAGCACAGAACAACCCCCTTGAAACCTGTTATATAATATATCTTGAGAGGAACTATTGGCTTTGTGAAAGACTCTTACAGATTATATAGATAAGAGTTTTATTAGAATGAGCAACTCCTCTGCAGTCACCTCTGTATTATTTACAAAGAAGTCTGAGAGTGAGCTAAGATTCTGTGTGAACTATTGAGCTCTTAACAAAATCACTTAAAAGAATTGATATTCTCTACCATTAATCAGTGAGACTCTACAGTGAATTAGACAGATTAAATGATTCACTAAGCTGGATATTATTGCAGCTTTTCACAAGATTCAAATCACAGAAGGTGATGAGTGAATGATGGCCTTTAGAATCAGATACAGGCTATTTGAGTGACTGGTTACACTCTTTGATTTGGCCAATACTCTGAGCATATTTCAAAAATATATCAACTAGGCATTATATGGATATATAGACAACTTCTGCTCAGTCTATTTAGATAACATCTTGATATTTTCCTCAAGAAGCTTCCAGGAGCATTGCAAGTATGTACAAAAGATGCTTATGTGTCTACAGGAAGCAGGCCTGCAGGCAGACATCAAAAAGAGTAAGTTCAAGATGAACAACACAAAATATCTTGAATTCATTATTGAAGCAGGCTAGAGTATATGAATGAATTCAGAGAAGGTTAAAACTGTTTTGAAATGAGTGACACCTATTACTCTTAAGAGTGTATAAGAATTTTTAGACTTTGTCAATTTCTATAGATGATTATCAGAGATTTCTCAAAGATCATAATCTCATTGACAATTCTTACATGCAAGAATGTTCCTTTTTTGTGGATGAGCAAGGCTGAGAAAGCTTTTAAGTGTCTAAAATCAATGTTTATCTTCACTTCAATTCTGCTTTAATTTGACTCTGACTATGAGACTATATTGAAAACAGACTTCTCAGATTATGTCTCAGAAAAAGTGCTGCTATAATATGATGAGCAGAGCATTCTATGCTCATGTGTCTTCTTCTCTCACAAGCATTCACCTGCAGAATGTAACTATGAGATTCATAATAAGAAGTAATTAGCAATAATTGAGTGTTTAAAGAAATGAAATGCTGAGCTATAAACTGTAAAGAAATTCAAGATTCTTACAGATCATAAGAATCTAAAATACTTCATGACTACATGCAGACTAAATGAAAGACAGATATGTTGAATGAATATTCTCTATTGATTCAACTTCAGAGTTGATTACTGGTCAGAGAAGTTGAATACTGAATCAGACACTCTATTATGAAGAGAGCAGAACATGTCACAGGGCACTGATAATGAGAGAATCAAGTAGAGATAAGCTCAACTACTTAAGTTTAATGTACTGGCCCTTGAAATAGAATCAAGAGTGGCTGCTGTCAATATGAAACCTGAGATGTCTCTTCAAGCTCAGTGAAATGAAACTCACAAAAATAATAAAATTCTGCAGCATCTGAAGCAGACTCTTCATGAGAAAAGATTCAGATTTTCTTCTGAACTCAGCATTAAGATCTCTGTCTCTGAGTGCTCTTTAAATGAGAACAGAGAGCTTCTCTTTTGAGATTGTAAGTGAATGTCAGATTTCAAACCTCTTCAAATCAGGTTAGTGTATAAGGCTCATGACTCATCTCTTACTGGTCATTCTGGATGAGAGCAAACAGCAGGAGTTCTAAGACATGAGTTCTACTGGTCAGACTATGCCACTGATGTGAGAAGAATGATCAGGAACTGCTATCTTTACAGATCAAACATCACATGGAGAGATTGACATTAGAGACTGCTTAAGCCTCTCTTCATTTCTGAATGCATGTGGCAGGAGCTTTCTATGAACTTTATCATGAACTTATCAAGCTCTAAAGAATACATGAACATCATGATTATATCAAACAGACTGATCAAGAGAGTTATATTAAAAGCAGTTAAGAAAACTGATGTGAAGACAGTGACTAGAGTGTTTCTTTGCAACATTATCTTTCAACATGACATCTCTAAGGTGGTAGTATCAGATCAAGGGTCAGCTTTCACAAGCATGTTTTGAACTTGAGTGTGTGAGAAATTAGACATTAAAAGATGACTCTTCACAGTCTATCACTCAGAGACTGATGAAGCTACAGAGTGAATGAATCAGATTCTGAAAATCTATCTATACAAGTATATTAGCTTTCAGCAGGATGACTGGTGTGAATGACTTCCTCTAGCAGAGCTGATCATCAATAATAGAGATGCTGTCTCAATGAGTGTGAGCTAATTCTTTTTAACATATCTTTTTCATGTCTCCTCCATTGGTATAGCTGATGCACCCCTCATTGAAACATCACATAATCCTATTGAGTTTGTGAATAATTATATGAAGAAGGCTCATGAAGTGTTGAAGTGAGCTCAAGTAAAAATGATAGATGCTCAGCAATCTCAAAAGAAATATGTGAATAGACAAAGAGACTCAGCTTCAAGCTTTCAATCTGAAGATAAAGTCTGATTGAGCTTAGAGAACATGAGAACTAATTATCTGTGCAAGAAGCTGAACACAAAATACAATCAATATACTGTGCTAGAAAAGATAGAATCTCATGCTTACTAACTGAATGTCTCATCTGATATTCACAATGTCTTTAATGTAAAGCTTCTACATACTGTGATGATAGATTCCTTGTCTAATTAGAGGCAAACTGACTGGCAGTCATCTGCTATAGAGACCCTGAAAGGATCTGAGTTTGAGATTGAGAAAATTCAAAATGAATGAACCTATCAAAGAAAAAAGTAATATCTCATTAAATGAGTAGGTTGGGCTGAGCCTATGTGGAATAATGTAAGTCTTCTACAAGAAGTGAAGGCCTTGAACACTTGGAAGACCTCTCAGCAGGCAAAATTAGGTGTAAAGAGGGCTTAAAATAGTTGTAAAGACTCACACCAAAGAGGGAGAAGAGAGGTATTATAAGGGGTTGAATCTATAGATTTGCTCTGACTAGTTGACTCAGCATAGTCATTGTTTGCATGTGTGCATATGATCATACTATGTGAGCTTGCTTAAGCTTGAGTTCTCATCTTATTCTTTTCTTCCCTTTCTCAAGCAATTTATCCTTGTTATATAGGAGGACTAGCCTCTAGTTCTTAGAGCTTAACCCTTTACACTCTCTTCAAATCTCACAATTCTTTGATAAGAGATCAAAGTCGCCTTTTGCTGGGCGAGCCAGAGGTCACCTAGATACATATCATGACTATGTAACTCATTCACCATGTAGAGAAAGGCTTGTTTAGTTATGTGACCACATATATCAATTTGAATGTCAATCATCATGCTTGTGGGGAGTCCCATGGAGTCTTCAAAGCCAGTCATTTTAACAGGAGGAATTTCAATGCATGAGAGCTTATGCTTGTTAACATAGAATTGAGAAATAAGATCATAAACATTACATTTACTGTCTATCATTGCTATAGTTGAAAAGGCATTATTTACTAAAGCATCAACAGTGAAGGGTTTAAATATCATCTTAGATTTAAATCTTCTTCATTGCTTCTTCATAAGCTTCTTATTTTGCTTTTTTCAGTTTCTTTGAGTTGGAGCTACTCTTTTCTCAAATTTTCACTCATATTCACATTGTTATTATCTAGTATTAGCTTGAGAATCATCTTAGCTACTATGAGAGTGGCAGAGTATCTGAGAGATTTGAACAAGCAGCTCTTAATCATATAATTTTCAGCTTCACATCTCAGGCATAGATCTTACTCTCTTTATTAATTAATCTCTGTCTGATTTATCAATTTAATGTGGCAGGTGCTTGGGGTCACAGCATCAGGAAAAAGATTTATTGAATTATCAGCAGAAGCTTGAGACCAGTTTCATTGATCAAGAATAGCATGATGAAGTGGAGAGTGTGAATTAGACATTGTATAATCTGAAGAAAATCTGTCCTCACAATATTTAAATCACTGTCTTAAAGTCTTAAACTCAGAGAGTTAATGATCAACTAATCTAAGCTCCTTGCAGTAATTCTTGTAGAGAGATGATTCTCTTACATTCATCATGCTTTCCCTCAGCTCTATGCTTAGAGTGGATTTCAAATACTCTTTTTTAACATGATCATCTTATCTGTGATCACCAGCTTCCAGCAGTAGCTGATTATATTCAGACAGAAAGTCAAAAAAAGCTCTTCTACTCTGTCATAGATTGTTGAGCTTTTGCATAGTCTTTTTCTGTCATGCAGAATCACTAAAGAGCATGTGTGTCTGCTTCAGTAAGCTCTTTACTGTGAAGTTCATCTTGTTCTTATTATTCTCAACTCAGAGGTAAACTTGAGCTGCTGCCATTCCTTTCAGTCTTGAGTACATATACTAAGCACATTCCTCATTATTATCTAAAGCTTTTCCATCAATCTTAAGTTTTGATTAAAGCTTTAGCTCTTACTGAGGGTAGTGCTTCAGATTAGAACCATTATACTTCTCACAGTTTAGTAGCTTGATCTTTGATCTTCTGATTGCAATGAGTGATTATGAGTTCAATTGAGAGAGAATTAATGTTGAGATATTCAAAGCTTGTAGTAAATTAGCTATTTCAGCTTGCTGAGCTGCTATTAAATTTCCATTCTCACACTGAATCTGTTTCTGCTGTTGGAGAAAAGTTATTCATTGTTGTTCAAAGCTGCTGAAGGTGTCTCTGCTTATTGCTTCATATTAATTCATTTGTGTATTTGTTGTACAAGTCTGTCACTTTATCTCATTCAGCTAGACATTTTCAATGTTGCTCATTTATTTGTTAGCATGATTGCTAACTCAGTTTATTCATATACCAGTGCTATCAGTGAACTTTGTGATGCAGAATTTAAAGCTTTCAATAGTCTATTATATGTCAGCACATTTGCTGAGCTTCATGATACAGAATTAAAACTCTCAGTGACCTATCAATGAAAGGAGTGAAGCAATTTATAATGTAGAGGATTAAGCTCTAAGAACTAGAGGCTAGTCCTCCTATATAACAAGGACAAATTGCTTAGGAAAGGGAAGAAAAGAATGAGATAAGAACACAAGCTTAAGCAAGCTCACATAACATGATCATGTGCATATATGCAATTGATAGCTAGGCTGAGTCAGCCAGCCAGAGTGAATCTAGAGGTTTAGCCCTTTATACAATTTAATCTACATGATGACTGAGTTCATTAGTTGAGTTTTGTTTATTTGAATGATGATGCAGAATGAAGTCATATGTTGATAGTGCTTCTGCTCATCTAGACTAACATCAATTCAGTATTTTAGTTATAATGAATACTGAACATTGATATGATCAAAATAGATATAAATTGAATATTGACTCTCTTTCAGACAATAATATTAATTCTTGAAAGATATAATAATTGCAAGAAGTTTTTTGTTATGAGTATCATATCATGTTTTTGTATATAAGAGTTTATAAGATCAGAATGCAATTGAGTGTTATTGATCATCATCTTGTTTTTAAAAAATAATAATAATCACTGCTGCTATAAAGGTATTAGATTCAATCTGAGTTTCTCAGCTTGAGTTAAAATAGGTGAGTATAAGAGTTTATGTGAAGTGTTCTTTTAGATTATCAAAAATGCATTGAGTGTCTTTTGTCTATGTGAACTGCAGCTTTCATTCTCTCTTCTTTGAGATCTTCGTGAGATCAAAAAGAGGCTTCATAATTTTGAAGTAGTTTATAAGAAAGTGATGATAGAAGTTTGCAAATCTCAAGAAAATTTAAACTTATTTAACAATAGTTGAGACTAATCATTTTGTAATAGTTGTCATTTGATCTGATTTTATTTCATTACCCTGGGATTCAATAATGAATCTTAGAAAGAAGGTTTTATTTTTGACAAATTCACATTTAGTATGTTTTGCAAATAGATTCATGCAGTTTAGATGTTCAAGAATCATTTATATATATATTTTATACTCATTCATTGAGTTTAAATAGATAAGAATGTCATATAAATAAATCACACAGCTTATGTCAAGAAGATCTGTTAGAATATAGTTTATATAGATTTGAAAAATAACAGGAGCATTTGTGAGCTTAAAAGATATAACATTATACTCAAAGTGATTATATCATGTATGAAATGCTATTTTTCATCTATCACTGTGTTAAATATATATTTTATAATATGTATATCTAAAATCAATCATGAAAAAAACTTGTACTTCAGAGAGTCTATCTAGTATCTCACTCACAATAGATAATAAATATCTTTTTTTAATTATAAGATGATTTAAATTTTTGTAGTATATACAAAGTTGTAGATTATCATTCTTCTTTGAAATAAAGAGAATGAGAGTGTCTGTAGAGCTTTGAGAAGAAGATATTCAGTCTTTTTTCAATGCACTATTCAAGTAGTTCTGAAGAGTTTTCAACTCTATTTCAAAGAAATTATAGATAGTCATGAATGAGAGTTTGACTTCTTTATTAAGATCAATTAAATACTCTGCATCAGGTACAGATGCACTGAACACATCTTCCTCATAGGAAAGATGTATATATGATTGAGCATAGTCAGGCAGATTATTGATAAAAGCTGTATTTATAAGTAAGTTGACTTCTGACAGTATTGAAATTTTAGAGAAAAACTTAAGACCTGTGAGATTGAGATAGATACTATTATAAGTATATAGTCAAAAGTGTTAGTAATTCATTAGTAGTATTAGTCATACTCAGAGCTATCTTTTAATTATTTGATGTTTGACTGAAATAAAGTTTTTTATTCTTTTAATCAATGAGAGGATTGAACTGTTTGAGTTATAAAAATTCTAATATCATATTATAGTCTGAAAGTTTGATAATATAAAAGAAGTGAGATTTTCTGATTATAGTTTTCTTGCTATCTGAGACTTATATCTCTAGATTGATGATTTTAAATGAGTATGTTTGATGATAATCAAATCTCTCTATTCTGTATAATATGTATTTTGTTGATTGCAATTTGTATGATTTGACTCAGAATTTACTGATAAAACTTACCTGAGCTTCAGAATCTATAATAGCAAAGATTGATATATCTTCTGTGAGTGTTCAAATTCAGACAGAAAGAATAAAAAATAGAGTTAGTGATTACTAACTTTTGAGTATGTTAAAAGTTGTTATTATCGTATGAATGATACTTTTTATTCACGTTTTGTCTCTTTTGAATTTGATTTGAAAGAAAGCTTTGATGAAGACTTTAAAGTTGAGAATTTATCTTCAATAAACTTGTTTTTCTGAGTCTTGCAGTCTGCATTGAAGTGTGTGAAGCTTCAGTAAATATCACAAAAGATGTCAAAGTGCTTCTTGTGTTTCTGACTTTTCTTTTTAAGTGCTGTTGATGTATCATCATGTAAATCTTTTTTGCAAATAGTGCTCTTTTATTGTATAGTTGCACTTACTGATATGATAGTCTTTGAAATATTACTCTTTACAATGATCAGTTTTATGATGAAAGTATTGTAGAAGAGATCTCATAGCTTGACTGTATATTTCTTAAATTCTGCATAAAGAAATGATAGAATCTTGTTAAATAAATGCATCTTTTACTGATGATCACTATATTTCTCAAGGAGAAGATTTTCAATTAACTAAAGAGTAAATACAAATTTATGAATAATTTGACCATCAGATTATCTCAATGTCTAATACTTCAACTCATAGTTCTAACTTGTTTTGTCTGAGTTGATAAACTTAGTATAAATTTAATTATAGAATTTATCTCAAATAATTAGTGTTTTCAGTTTGATATAGTATTATTATTATTTCTATTGCAGTTTAGTATTAAAATATATTGCTGTTTTAAGAATCTTGTATTCATTATTATCTTCAAAGTAATATTCTTGATAAGTATAAAAGGTAAAGCTTGAAGAGATAAAATCTTCTAGTTATTTAAGACTTTTTATCTTAAACTCATTTGAGAATTATCAAATTGATGCAGGATAAGGCTTGAAAGGAGTGAAATTGACATTAATAGTGTGATCTATTGACTCTACTTCATATTGCTTACTCTTAAAGATTTTAAGTTTTGCACTAATAGTATTAACTTGTTGTAGTTTAAGAATTTTTTTATATATATCTTGCTGTTCTTGCTCTTGTCAAAATATCTAAATCTCTTCATCAAATGATATAAAAGATACTTCAGTATTTCTTTCTGAAGTCAAATTTAATAATTGTTCATAAAGAGTTTCTTCTATACATACTTCTTCATTGAATGTTGCATGTATAGTGTTAACTTATAGATTATATTTTGAACTCATTGTTATAGACTTAACAAGCAACTTCTTTTAAAGTGGTTAGAAATTGTGAGAACACTAATATAAATGAACTAAGTATCAAAAGAAAGTGTGAGAAGCTCTATAACTAAGATTATAATAGAGTAGATATATAGATACTGTGAGTACTATAAAGAGAAAAGAATAGTGATGAATGAAATAAATATATAAAATTAAATAGTAGCTAATCACTGAATCTATTAAAGGAACTTTGAGAATTCAGAATGTTTATATACATAAATAAGTAGTAATAAATTTTATTTCTAATCTTTAATGAAATGAAAAATTAATAATGCAGTGATTTGAATCTTCATGAAATACTGATTCTATTCTTCAGAAAGTGCTGATGCTAAAGAACTGATTTTTGAGAAGTGCTGATCTGTGCTGATTCTGAATGCTGAATTTTGAGATGATACTGATTCTCTAGAAAGTGTTGATTCTAAAATGCTTTGATAAGCAGTATGAAGATAAGTACTTTAGTAAGTGAGTGTGAGAATCTAGAGAATCTGATTCTAAAGTGCTTTGATGAGCAGTATGATAAGCAGTATGAGGACAAGAAGCTAGTATAGAGAGCCTTGACATCACAGATAGACATTGATAAGAAATCTCAAATTCTCATGACAGAGACAGTATTTTAAAATTTGAGTTTTTTTAATAATAAGTGACAGCTTTTTGAATATGATCTTCAATATTTTTATTCTTATTTGACATTGTGGTGAGTTATTAATTGATGAAGATGATAAAGATGATGAAATTGCAAGATTTTTATTATTTTGGTGTTTTTATCATTTTGGTGTGGTGCACCCACACAAGGTGTGGGTTGCGCAGCGGCACGATTAGTTAACTATCTGGAATGCTGCCAAGAATATCATGCCAGGAGAATCAACCACCATCCTCATCCGCAAACGGCTCAAATTCATCCTCCAGCTCTGAACAACGAGTTCAGATACTGATGGAATACCGTGCGTGTTTGAAGCTTCCTGCGTTTTCGATTATTCCCGGTGAAGCACGATGGCATCGGGAGGATTGCTATTAGGTTGTTTACTAACTAGTTAACTTAGTTATTTGAAACCGGAACTAGTTCAGCACCTTTTTCCCTTGTTATTATGACCTCTGGTAATCACCTGGCGAGGTAATTACATCGCCTCTCACATAACCTTTGGGATCATCGTCAAATACATATCTTGTTTGGCCTGGTACCTTTTCATGATCGTCCCAAAACGACCGTT
>NW_015441000.1:70694-77973 GCF_000150705.2 Paracoccidioides lutzii
AACGACCGTTGATGTTTAACTGTGACCTCATTTGAACCTTGCGTTGGCCCCCCATGGAGACTGTCAGAAAAAAACCCACGTGTGCTACTGGTGTCTTCTCACTGATCAGCCCCAGAAAAATCGCGTCAATCCCCCAGCCAATGCAAGCCTCGCTAGCCACAAGCATGAAATTGCTCCAAAGGGGTTTGAAACCTGAAAGCGTTGGTCATAAGTTCGACGGGGAGAGAGAAACCAAGATTCAATTACTCTAGGAACAGAAATCTAATATTATAGTACTCGGGAGACACTTTGAGTCGGAACCAAGGAATGCCCAGGTTTCATTGATGCGTTCAAAACCGCTGCTGCAACATATCGACGCTCCGCCCTCCCTCTTGAAGTTGCGGGGAGTTGTATGGGTTTCAGCCCTTGCTGAAGCGAGTAGAGCACGTTTTGCTTTTCACGATTCTACATACATTGTTATCTGAACTACTTCATATATATAAAATATCCAGGGTTGGTAATGCTTGTTTGTTATTATCTGGGTATCCTAATTTGTGAATTTTGCTCTGCATGCTCCTACTCCGAAGTCCAGCTTCAATTTGTGACCCAACAAGCAAGGGAGGTCTAGCTTTGTCAGCCCCCTCTTCCCCTTGTCAGAATCCTTCCATAAGACCTAGTATCCACATTTAGAACACATATATATACGTGGCTCCCCCTCCATCATTTATCCTTCAATCCCTCTCAACAAGGATTTGCAGGAGTGAATCAGTTCTCCCAGGCACAGGTCGTGCCCGTTTCCTAGGTAGCTTGCCAGTATATACATAAACCAACATTGCCATATACATCTCTTACCACCCAGTCTTTCGCATAGAACAGATAAGATGGGGAGACTCGAAGATTTCTATATCCAGATGGGTCCTGACATCTCAAGCGTCGACCCCATCCTGCCACAAAAGCTCACCAAGAGCGACACAAAGCGAAAATTACGATTCCGAATATATATATTTGCAATCGGCATCCTATCCATAACAGGAGTAACAGTAGTACTCATTTCTACCCTTCATCAACCATTATTCTCATACTCAGCCTTGAGCTCATTGTATACAACGTCCCTACGAACCATTCCCAGCAACCAACTACAACGGATGCGGTTACTCTATGCTGCCCAGTGCGGGAATTCCCCTTCCCAAGCCCGCAAACGTGGCTGTCACTTCGACATGATAGATTTCAGCTGGCAGCAAGCAAATTGCTGGGACGAGGATCTCTACAAGGAATTCTTAACCCGGTATAAATATATATGGTACTGGGAAACACCAGAGGGAAATCCAGTGCCACTTGACAAAGTCCAGGCAGGACTATATCCCGTCCTTCATACGAACTGGAACTTCTATGTTGTCCATTGCTTGTATACTTTGGAGCGCATGATGCAGGGGTCATCGCCGTTGCAATTGCTGGATGACTGGTCGCCTCGATATTCGCATGCGAAGCAGTGTACACTTGATTTGAAGGATACGGAGAAATTTCGAGGGAATACCATGATGACCATCGCGAAGATGTGGTATGCCGCCTGCGAAGCTAGATAAGACGATTGAACAATAGATTCGGTTAGCGTTTTGTTTCGGGTGTGTCGAGGGACGGAGTTGGAGTTTGGCGGATTTTGTGGATTCTGCGAATTCAATTATTTAACGTTGGGCATCTGTTGGCGACGCTTTCAGGGTTTGAATTTATGGACAACAGGGAATGGCTGGCAGATGAAGAGATAGAGGCGGTACCCAACATGTTAGAGCATGACTTGCAATTGGTAGCTCTCCTAATACTGCTGGCTGTTCAAAAGGCGAGAATAATTAGAATTAGTTAAGCATCTCAATACATGCATATGGACAGCTCGAGTTCCCCCGACTCTTTTCAAAATCGGATTGAGCTATCTAGTCAGCCAGGTTGGGATCTAACTGTAACCAGGCTTTACAAAAGTCCCTGTTCCGGAATCGGATTCGGCAGATAGGTGACCACGAAGGAGTTTGGTCCAAACCATACCAACTGGGTCAAATATCACCTGGACTGCAGCTCAAGAGGATCGAGCATAGCTTCTCATTGTACAAATTTTATAAACTTGGCCGTTTGCCTTTATATCCCGCCGGAACCTAGTAATGTGGGCAGAGCAGACTTCACCTGGTGGCAATGAAAAGTGACGTCATGGGCGTATGTGAAGATACTAATGAAGTATTTTTTTTAAAGCCGCCCATCAACGTAGCCAGGGGCCATTAATGGGCTAATTGCCATTACCCCATTACGGACCGGATTTCTTAATCGAAATCTCAGTTTCGGTGTTCATATTTAATAAAAGTTTACAGGATTCAGGAGTAAAATTGATAAAAGCTGATCATGTTAGTCTTGGCATCAGTTAGTTAATGTGACTAACCACCAAATGATTTTCACCACCCAATGATTTCTTAAATTTCATTTGATATCTTCAACTTCAAACCTCAACATCATGATCAATAAAGCTGCAATTCAGCTTGCAATTGAAGATTTAAGATCACAAGAATTTTCAAATTATAAGCAAACTGCTTTGAAATATAAAATTAGTCTGACTATATTAACACAGCAATATAAAAATAAACAGATCTATAAATTAAAAGTAATAATAAAATATTATAAAAAATTAATCAATTTATAAGAAAAAATACTTCTTTAGCATATAAGTTATCTAGCAGGTCATGGCCTTGCTTCTATATTTTAAATAATATGAAATTTAATAACTGAATTTATAAAAAAATTTATTGAAAAGTATTAATTAAATTAATTTTATTAATATGATATTAAAACTTATTATACTAGCTTTTTATTCTTACACTACTTATTAAAGTATTTTATAAAAAATCAGCATCTTCTAAAGAATTAATATTGTTTCAAGATTTAATATTTTAGAATTAGCACTTAGAATCAGTATTTTTTAAAATTAATACTTTATAATCAGTATTTTTAAAAAATAAAATCATCACTTTATGAAAAATTAAAATACCATATTATTAATTTCTCATTTCATGAAAGATTAAAGATAAAATTTACTACTACTTATTAATATATATAAATACTTTAAATTTTTAAAGTTTTTTCAAAAGATTTAATGATTAACTACTATTTAATTTTATATATATATTTTATTTATTATTATTTTCTTCTTTTCATAACACTCACAGTGTCTATATATCTACTCTTTTACAATTCTAGTTATAGAGCTTCTCACACTTTCTTTTAATGCTTAGTTCATTTATTTTAAATGTTCTCACAGTTTTTAATCACTTTAATAAAGGTTATCTGTTAAGTATATAACAGTAAAAGAAACTTTTTATAAATAATCACTAAGTCTATTCTTTCTTTTTTTTGTTTGAATTTTATCATCTGCAGAAAATATATTGATTTTTACTCTTATAGATTTTAAAGCTTAAAGTGTACTTTACACAAAATATAGAAATTTAATAATCATTAAATATATTTATTTGAAATTATCAATCTAAAGGTAAAAGTCTTAGCAAGAAAATTATAGTCAAAGAATTTTAATTCTTTTATATTATCGAACTTTCAGATTATAATATAATACTAGAATTTTTCTAATTTAAATATCTTAAATCTTTTATTGATTAAAAAGATAAAAAATATTATTTTTATCAAAAAATAAATAATCAAAAAATAATTATAAATATGATAGATACTACTTATTATAGCGTAGTTACTTGTATATAAATTAAGATTTATTTATCTTACTATATTTTAAAAGTTAATCTGTTCTGATTTCATTTATATTAAATCATTTATATTGATCTGATTCAATTTTTAATTATATTTATATTTAACTACTTATTTATTTTATATTTTAATTTTCAATTTAGTATTTTTATTATAACTGTTTAGTTATATAGATAAATTAAAGTTATTGTCATATTATTATTTTAATTCTAGCTGAGTTATAATATAGTTTTTCAATATCACTGAATAAGCATCATAAGTGATATTTTCTATATCAATAAATATATTATATCTTTATATATATTCAGAAATAATTATTTTCTAGAGATGCTGAGATTAGCATCTATAAAAGATAGAAGTAACTATAATGTCAAAACTTTCTATACTAGCTTCTTGCTCTCATACTACTTATTAAAGTATTTTAAAATTAGTATCTTCTAAAAATTCAACATTGTCTCAAGATTTATACTTCAGAATCAATACTTTATAAAAAATCAGATTACTCTATTATTAATTTTTTATTTTTTAAAATATTATAAATAAAATCTATTATTATTTATTTATATATATAAATACTTTAAATCTTTGAAGTTTCTTTAAGAGATTCAATGGTTAGCTACTATTCAATTTTATATATATATATTTTATTTATTATTGTTCTCTTTTTTTTTAAATATTTAAAGTATTTATATATTTACTTTATTATAATTTTAGTTATAGAGCTTCTCATACTTTCTTTTAATATTTAGTTTATTTATTTTAAATATTATTATAACTTATTACAGAAAAATATTGAGTGAATTTTTATACTATTTAATAGACTTAATCTATAGCTATTACTCATCTTCTTAATAATTTTAAAAGATATTTCTTCTTCTTTATAAGCTTTCTGCTACGGTGATGTATTCTGCAGTTTTTTAGTAACAAAAAGACATTATGTTTAATTTTAAAGTTTAATTTATAGTAATACTTATTAACTTATAATTTTATAATTTTTTATATTTAAATATATATATATATATATATTTATTTATTTATTATTAGTTATTAGTTTTTAAATTCTCTTTATTAAAATAATATATTATTAGATATCTTCTTGTTAAGCTTTTTCTCTTTAAATAATGTCTATGACAATAACTTTTAATCAAAGAACATTTAAAGTTCATATTAATTAGCTTTTAAAATAAGTATTATTTCAATTAATTTATTTATCAAAGATTTTATTATATAATTTATCATTAATATTTACTCATCTCAGTTACTCTAATAGTAATTTATATATAATTAAAGTTTAATTATCAGATATTAATTAATAATCTTAAGTTTAATTTTTTGTTTATACGTGATAAGTTTATGAAAGCTTTAGCTTAGCTTTCAATTATTTGATAAACTCACTTTAAAAATTTAAAATAAACTATATATTTTAATTTGATATAATTGAATTTAATACTTTATAGTATTTATAAAAGTATTTTAAAAATAATATTATCAGTTCTTTAGTATTAGTTATTCTTTTGATTAAAATAAATATAAATTTTTTACTTAGTTAATAAATAATTATCAATATAGTATTATAACTTCTTTTTATTATGAAGTTATTTATAAAACTCATTAATATATACTATTAGACTCTACTAGAAATTAATAATAACTTTAATAATTTAAAAATCTTATTATAAAAGATTTTTATTCATCAACATTATTAAATAGTTATTTATATATTGATTTATATTTTTGATTTAGTCACTTTAGTAGTATTTTATCGTTACTAGTAAGTATAACTTCTTTTTAAAAAAATTATACTATTAACAACTACTTATAAATCTTTTTTAGAAGATATATTTGAAGAGTAGAATTTTTTCTCAATTAATATCATTAAATACTTCAAAATATGAAAATTTATATATCAGCTCTTATAACTATTCTTTTATTTTATTTTATCATATTATAATCTCAGTGATTTTATTTTTTTCTCTCTTATATTAACTTTATTATAAATTTATAAACTTATATCTAAAGTCTTAATCTCAATAAATCTTTTGATATTTTATGAGGTTAATCTCTTTAATTTAAAAAATAATTATATTTAAAAGTTATTATTTTCATTTAGAATATTTAGTCTGCTGAAAATATTTATTAGTATATTCTGATACTTAGATTGATATTAAATTAGAAAGTAATATCATAAGAGAAACTTAGTGTATTTATTAAGTATTAGAACTTTTAATGATCATAAAGTACTTTAGTACTTAGTGATCTATCAAAATTTTAAACTTTTCTTCTCTTTAAAGCTTTTTTAGTTCAATATATATTTCTAATAATACTTTTATAATTGCTAGTATTTTTTTTTTATAAATCTTATTATTTCTCTTTATATTACTTATAAAAGTAGAATAAAAGAAAATAAAATATCACTGTTCATTCTAACACAGCTGAGAGAAAATATTAGCTATAGTATCATTCAAAGCTTAGTTTTCATATAAATATTATAATTTGAGTTATAATAATAAAGCACTGAGACTTTAAATAGAATTTTTTTTATTTAATCAAAGATACTTCAATAGATTTTATATTATTTAAATGATTAATTCTTTTTATTGAGCTTAAATAATTATTTTATAATTCAATTATATTATTTATAAAATATAGATAGAAGTTACAGAATCTTAAAAATAATTAAATTTTTTAAACTATACTAAACGCTACTTACTGTGAGATTATAGTAATCTTCTCTGAATCAACTTCAACTATAAGAATATTTAAAGTAGATGAACTAAGTATCAAAAAAAATATAAGAAGTTCTATAACTAAAATTATAAAAAAATAGAAATATAGATACTATAAATACTTTAAAAAAAAGAAATTATAATAAATTAAAATATAGATATAAAATTAAATAGTAGCTAATTACTAAATCTATTAAAGAAATTTTGAGAATTTAAAGTATTTATATATATAAATAAGTAGTAATAGATTTTATTTCTAATTTTATATAAAATAAAAAATTAATAATATAATAATTTATTTCTTCATAAAGTGCGAATTTATTCTTCAGAGAGTACTGATTTTAAAGAATTAATTTTTGAAAAATACTTATTTTAAAGTATTTTAATAAGTAGTATGAGGATAAGAAATTAGTATAAATAGTATTAACATCATATTAATATTTTTATCTATAATAATAAATTTTATATACTTGAGTCACTGAATATAAAACTCTGATTTTAAAATACTTATCTATAGTTTTATTTCTTTGAGTTTGATCAGAACTCTTTTAATATACTTTTTATAGTTTTTTAAAAATTTTACTATAGTGAAGTAAATTATTTATAAAAGTAATAATAATTAATTCAAGTAGTCAATAAATATAATATTTATAAAATATTAAAAAATTATCAATTTATTATTTATTAAAAAGTATGACTTTGTATTTATAGATTTTATACATATTTTAAAGATTGTTAAATACTATATATTAGAATACATATATATTCAATAAAAGTCTTATTAAATATTTAATTTAATAAACAACTTAGCTTTATTTAGCCATTTT
>NW_015441001.1:0-60157 GCF_000150705.2 Paracoccidioides lutzii
GGAATTCTTCTATCTGAATCTCAACACTTATAATAAATACACTTATTATTACTCTTATAGAGTCTAAAACTCAGATAAATTTTATCAATAAATTTTTAGTTCAATTATATAAATTGCAATTAATAAAATATATATCATATAGAATAAAAAGATTTGATGATTATTAAATAATTATTTAAATTATTAATTAAAGATAAAAGTTTTAAATAGTAAAAGATTATAATTAAAAAATTTTATTTCTTTTATATTATTAAACTTTCAAATTATAATATGATATTAGAATTTCTTTGATTTAATAAAATTCACTTCTTTAACTGATTGAAAGAGTGAAGAATTTTATTTTTAATAAAAATTAAATAATCATAAAATAATTTTAAGTATAATAATTACTATTAATAAATTATTCATAATACTTTTAACTATATATTTACAATAGTATCTATCTTTAATTATTACTATTAGTATTCATTTAATATATATTTAATTAGTAACTACAATATCTATTTAATTAGACTAGAATTTAACTATTTTACTTATATAACTAATAAAAAGTAATTAATTCATATATTTATAATATAATATTTAATAGTTTTTTAATCAAAAACACATTTATAGTTTCAATTTTAATTTAATTTTTTTTTAATTTAAATAAAATAGATAATAAAATAAATCAAATTTATTAAAATAAAATAAAATAAAACAAAATATTAATTTAATACAAAAAAAATCTTAATAAAAATATTATTAAAAATATTTTTAGCTTTTTTATAGATTAAATATCAAACTTATTTGATATTAAAATTTATTCTCTAGAGATAATTTTTATTTTCTCTATAAACCCAATTAAAAACTTTTTTTCTAATTCAGTATTAAATAGAAAAATTATATTTAATTGACTAATTGAGTGTTTTTCTTTTAATTTCTTTCTTATCTTATTGTTTAATAAGTATTTTACTAGTATAAAATCTAAATTTTTAACTATATTATAGAAATCATATTTATCATAGTTCAAAGAATTATTAAATCTTTTTATATATATTTTAAAGTAATCATACTTAAGTTTTAATTATATTATAGAGGAAAATATTTTCTTTCTGCATTTTATTAATATTTATTTTCACTTTAATTTTATTTTATATCTTGTATACTAAGTGCTTTTCTTCTCTTTTTCTCAAATCTTTATTTATTTATCAATATATAACTTTTTAATCTTTTTTTCAATATATAATCAGAATATATTTTTTTGAGTCATATTTTAAGTTTTATTTTTAATCTTTATTACTAAATCTATTTTTTTATTTTTTAAAAAATCTATATAAGCAGATACTCAATATAAATAAATTTAATTATTTTTATTTATAATCTTAATTCTTTTTATTATTCTCTAAAATATTTTATAACTTATCTAATTATTTTGAATTTTATATTTTTGAAGTTTTTTTAATATTATTTAACCATTTAAAAATATTTTATTATTATTAATATTTATATTCTGAGAGATTATTATAAAAACTATTATAAAAGTCTTTTAAATTATAAATAATTTAGTATTAAAGACTTTATACTTTTTTTTTATATTTTATAAAAATATTTCATATTATGAATCTAATTTAGAATATTCACCTATTATATCAGCTCTCAACTATTTTTGTTCACTTGTTGAATTATCTGAGTATATCAGTAATAAATTCTTCTGATTTATCTCTAGAAGTTTTTGAGTATATGTAGTTTTTTTCTCTTTATTTGAACGTTTATTAATAATAATATCTATTAACGATGTTAAATTTTTCTTTTAAGAATAAAACTCAATGTGATTTATATAATTTATATTTAAACTTGATAATTAATTTTTAATCATAGTATATATTCTATATAGTTAAGAACATAATATCTTCTTTAAATTACTAGAGTATTTATTTTAATCTAGAAATATTTCTCTATTTAAATCTTTTTTAAATATATCTAAGAAATATAAAATAAATACTTTTATTTAAATTAAATAATTTATATTTATTTTTTTAATTTTTAAAATATAATTAATATAACTTTTATAAAATCTAATAGCTATTAGTAAAATTGATACCTCTACATAGCTATAACTGAATATATTTTAAAAGCTTTTAGAATTCTTCTTAAAGCTTTATTCTATAATAGTTGAAATGATTTATAAAATCTTTTTACTCTTTTCATCAAATCTCTACTATATTATCTGATACAAAAGCTGTATAAACTATATATAATTATTTCATAGCTTGAGAAGATAAAGCTCTTTTTGTATTAAAAAATCTAATATTACTATTTAAAGTTCTCTCAATCTGAGCAATTCTTTTTTAAATATAAACTTTAAAATTTAGCTTTGAAGTTAATCATATCCTCACTTATTATATAGATATTTTTAATTTTATAACTTTATCTTGAAGAGTAATAGTTTTTTCTTATTTATTATTTTTATAAAAAAATAAATTAAATCAATTTTATTTATATTAAATTAAATAAGATTTTTACTTTATTTTTTAAATATTTTATTTACAGCACTCTTTATATTATTGTAATTTTTTTAGATAGATTTAAAAATAGTAATAAGATTAATATCATCAATATAACTGAGAGTTTTTACTATATATATAGTTTTATTCTTGAATAAATTAGCTATATATATAGCAAAAAGAATAGATGGAACTGAAGATTCTTAAGAAATTTCTATTTCAATAAAAGATTTTTTTTATTTTATTATATTAAAAAGCAATTGCATACTTCTTTTTATTATAAAACAGATGATTAATTTTATTAGAAACTCTGATAACTTTAGCTCTTGTATAATTAAAATTATTTCATTTCTTAAAATATGATTAAAAGTATTTTTTATATTAATAAAGGTAGCAGTTAAAACTAGATTATTACTTTTAACTATTTAAATATTATGAATAGCTAATAGAATTACATTTATCGTTAAATTTTATTTTTTACTATCTATTTGATCATTATATAATAAATCAATAGTAGTAGCTAGAAAAGAAAATCTAAAGTCAATAATTTCTTTAAAAAATTTTCTAAATAGTTCAATAGATATATAACTCTATAAAATTTAAAAATTAATAATTTTCTATTAAACTTTACTAAAATAACTTCTATTACCTCTCTTCAGTATACTGAATAATATTCATACTTCATCAAAGAAAATAATAATATAAAAAGTTTATCTGTTAGCTTAAGTATACTTTTGATATTTTAAAATGATTATAGAGTTAGGTCCAGTTACTGTTGTAGTAGAACTAATAAAAATAGTTGATTTAAACTCATCTTTTACTAAGTTAAATTACTTCTACTTTATTCTATCATTATAATAATTTATTTATAGAAATATATTTCTTAGATTTTATTGACTTTAAAAATAAAACTTTTATAAATATTGAATATTTTTCTTTAAATATATTAATAGTATGTTTTTGATTTTAATATTTATATTTTAATATAGAAAATATTACTACTTTTTATATTTTATCTAATTAAAAATATTTTCATTTTTTGTATTTTTAAGAAAATTATTTCAGTATTTAGTTTTTACTCTTTTAATACTAGATAAGTAGTTGATTTTAATGTTTTTATATATGTTTATAGATATTAACTATTCTTTCTAATCTTTTCTAGCTCTAGTTAGTTTTTTATATTTATCAGTCAAAGTTTCAAATTATCAGAATTTTGAATAATTTGATTAATTCTTTTTAAATATATTATCTTTAATATTTGATAATTAATATTAGTCATTATTATTATTTTATTCTCTAATATAAATTTTGATAATTTAATATTAATATTTTATAAAAGCTTTTTTTTGATTTTCTTCTATTAAAACTAATATATGATTTATAATCTCTATTTATTATATTTTTTAAAGTTATATTAATAAAATAATAATAAATTTTCAACTATATTATTATTATTTAATTATATATTAAATTGAATAACTTTATGATTTAATTCTGATACTTCTTCTAAATTAATAAATCAATTTCATATCCTTTTTTCATATCTATAATAGTTCTTTAGATAAAAAAGTTATATCTATGATTAATTTATTTAATAAGTTTGTTTATAGTATATTTCTTTATCAAGTTTATTAATTAATTCAAATTCTTTTATAATTAGTTAGTCTATCAATTTATCTGCTCTTATAGACTAAATATAGTTATTATTTCATTATAAGTAATGAGTATTTGCAAAGAGTTAAGCTCTAAGAACTAGAGGCTAGTCCTCCTATATAACAAGGACGAATTGCTTGAGAAAGGGAAGAAAAGAATGAGATGAGAACTTGAGCTTAAGCAAGCTCATGTAGCATGATCATGTGCGTACATGCAAATGATGACTAGACTGAGTCAGTCAGTCAGAGCAAATCTAGAGGTTCAACCTCTTATAATACCCCTCTTCTCCCTCTTTGTTGCAGGTCTATACAACTATTTAAAGTCCTCTTTACATCTAATTTTGCTTGCTGAGAGGCCTCCCAAGTATTCAAGGCCTTCACTTCTTGTAGAAGACTCACATTATTTTATATAGACTCAGCTCAACCTACTCATTTAACAAGATATTGCTTTTTTCTCTGATAGATTTATTCACTCTGAATTTCCTCAATCTCAAACTCAGGTCCTTCTGAGATCTCTATAGTAAGTAGCTATCAGTTGATTTGCCTCTGACTAGACAGGGGATCTATCACTGCAGCATATATGAGCTTTACATTAAAGATATTATGAATGCCAGATGAGACATTCAGTTAATAAGCATGAGATTCTATCTTTTCTAGCACAGTATATTGATTGTATTTTGTGTTCAGCTTTTTGCACAGGTGATTAGTTCTCATGTTCTCTAAGCTCAATCAGATCTTATCTTCAGGTTGAAAGCTTGAAGCTGAGTCTCTTCATCTATTTATATATTTCTCTTGAGATTGCTGAGCATTCATCATTTTTACTTGAGTTTACTTCAACACTTCATGAGTCTTCCTCATATAATCATCTACAAACTCAATGAAATTATGTGATGTTTCAATGAGAGGTGCATCAGCTATATCAATGAAGGAGACATGGAAAAGATGTGTTAAAAAGAACAGACTCATGTCTGTTGAGACAGCATCTCTATTATTGATAATCAGCTCTGTTAGAGGAAGTTATTCACACCAGTCATTCTGTTGAAAGCTAATGTACTTGTGTAGATAGATTTTCAAAGTCTGATTCATTCACTCTGTAACTCTGTCAGTCTCTGAGTGATAGATTGTGAAGAGTTATCTCTTAATGTCTAATTTCTCACACACTCAAGTTCAAAATATGCTTGTGAAAGCTGACCCTCAATTTGACACTACTACTTTAGAAATGCCATGTTGAGAAATGATGTTGTGAAGAAACACTCTAGTCACTATCTTCACATCAGTTTTCTTAACTGCTTTTAATATAACTTCTTTGATCAGTCTGTCTGTTATAATCATGATGTTCATGTATTCTTTAGAGCTCAGTAAGTTCATGATAAAGTTCATGAAAAGCTCCTGTCACATGTGTTCAGAAATAGAGAGAGGCTTAAGCAGTTTCTGATATTGATCTCTCTATGTGATATTTGATCTGCAAAGATAATAGTTTCAGATCATTCTTCTTACATCAGCAGCATAGCCTGGCCAGTAGAACTCATATTTTAGAACTCCTGCTGTTTGCTCTTGCCCAGGATGACTGGTAAAAGATGAGTCATGAGCCTCATGCACTAACCTAGTTCAAAGAGGTTCAAAGTCTGATACTCACTTATGATCTTGAAAGAGAAGCTCCTTGTTCTCATTTAAAGAGCACTCAGAGATGAAGATCTTAATGCTGAGTTTGAAAGAAAATCTGAATCTTCTCTCACAAAAGATTTGCTTCAGATGCTGCAGGATCTTGTCATTTTTGCAAGTCTCATTTCACTGAGCTTGAAGAGACATCTCAGGTTTCATACTGGCAGCAGTCACTATTAGTTCCATTTCAGATGTCAGTACATTAAACTTAAGTAGTTGAGCTTACCTCTGCTTGATTTTCTCATCATCAGCATCCTGTGGCATGTTCTGCTCTCTTTGTGATAGCATCTGATTCAGTGTTCAACTTCTCTGACTGATAATCAATTCTGAAGTTGAATTAATAGAGAATATCCATTCAACATAGCTATCTTTCATTTAGTTTGTGTGTAGTCATGAAGTATTCTAGATTCTTATGATTTGTGAGAATCTTGAATTCCTTTACACTTCATAGCTCAGTGTCTCATTTCTTTAAACACTCAATTATCACTAATAACTTCTTATTATGAATCTTGTAGTTGCATTCTGCAGGTGAATGCTTGTAAGAGAAGAAGACACATGAGTGTAGAATACTCTGCTCATCATATTGTAGCAGCACTTCTTCTGAGATGTAATCTGAGAAGTTCATTTCTAATATAGTTTCATGATCAGGGTCAAATTGAAGCAGAATTGGAGTAGAGATAAACATTGATATTAGATACTTACAACCTTCCTCAGCCTTGCTCATTCACAAGAAAGGAACATTCTTGTATATAGGAATTGTCAGTGAGGTCATGATCTTTGAAAAATCTCTGATAAATTGTTTATAGAAATTGGCAAAGTCTAAAAATTCTCATACATTCTTAAGAGTAGTAGGTGTCACTCATTTCAAAATAGCTTTAATCTTCTCTGAATTCATTTGTATACTATTGCCTGCTTCAATGATAAATTCAAGATATTTTGTGCTGTTCATCTTGAACTGACTCTTTCTGATATCTGCCTGCAGGTCTGCTTTCTGTAGATACATAAGCATCTTTTATACATGCTTATGATGCTTCTGTAAGCTTCTTGAGGAAAATATCAAGATGTTATCTAAATAGACTAAGCAGAAGTTGTTCAGATATCCATATAATGCCTAGTTAATATATTTTTGAAATGTGCTTAGAGCATTGGCCAAATCAAAGAGTGTAATCAGCAACTCAAATAGCTCATATCTGATTCTAAAGACTGTTATTCACTCATCATCTTCTGTGATTCAAATCTTGTAAAAAGCTGTAATAATGTTCAGCTTAATAAATCATTTAGTCTGTCTAATTCACTGTAGAGTCTCACTGATTAATGATAGAGAATATTGATTCTTTCAGGTGATTTTGTTAAGAGCTCAATAGTTCACACAGAATCTTAGCTCACTCTCAAGCTTCTTCACAAATAGTATGAGAGTGATCACAGAGGAGTTGCTCACTTTAATAAAACTCTTATCTAGATAATCTGTAAGAGTCTTTCACAAAGCCAGCAGTTCCTCTCAAGATATATTATATAATAAGCTCTAATGGGGTTGTTCTGTGCTACTATTAACCTTTTTAATCAGTTCAATCTCATGATCACTACCTGGGCTGTAAAGTGGGGATAGAGTGTCAGCAGCTTTCTTATCAAATACATTCAAAAACTTATGATAATATTCAGGCAGCTTTTCTCTAGGGTCAATCTTTGATTTCACTTCTAAAGTCTTTTGAATATCAGCCAAACTGATAGTGAAGATCTTGATGTTTCACTTCTCTCAAGTGCTCACAAGCCTAGAGAAGCTTACAGCAGAGATGAGAATCACATCAGCTTTTGTGTTTGAACTAGACTCTATCTCTATGCCACTTTCTTCAAATCTCACAATTCTTTGATAATGGATCATGGTCACCTTTTGCTGGGCCAGCCAGGGGTCACCTAGATACATATCATAATCATATAACTCATTCACCATGTAGAGAAAGGCTCATTCAGTTATGTGACCATCTATATCAATTTGAATACCAGTCACTATGCTTGTAAAGAGTCCCATGGAGTCTTCAAAGCTGGTCATTTTAACAGGGAGAATTTCAATGCACAGAAGCTTATGTTTGTTAACATATAATTGAGAAATAAGATCATAGACATTACATTCACTGTCTATCATTGCTCTAGTCAAAAAGACATTATCTACTAGAGCATTAACAGTGAAGGGTTTGAATATCATCTTAGATTTAAATCTTCTCTATTGCTTTCTCATAAGCTTCTTATTTTACTCCTTTTAGTGTCTTTTGATTGGAGCTACTCTTTTCTCAAATTCTCACTTATATTCACATTGATGTTGTTCTGTACCAGCTCAGGGATCACCTTAGCTATTATGGGGGTGGCAGAGTGTCTGGGAGATTTGAATGAGCAGCTCTTAATCATATGATCTCTGACTCTGCATCTCAGGCACAGGCCTTACTCTCTTCATTGATTAACCTCTGTCTGATTTATCAATTTGACATGATGAGTGCTTGGAGTCACAGCACCAGGAGAGAGATTCATCAGATCATCAGTGAAAGCTTGAGACCAGTTTTATCAGTCAAGAACAGCATGATGAAGTAGAGAGTGTGAATTAGATGTCATATGATTCAAAGAAGATCTGCTCTCACAATGTTTAGACCATTGTCTTAAAGTCTTAAGCTCAGAGAGTTGATGATTAACTAATCTAAGCTTCTTGCAGTAATTCTTGTAGAGAGATGATTCTCTTACATTCACCATGCCTTCTCTCAGCTCCATGCTTAGAGTGGATTTCAAATACCTCTTTTTAACATGATCATCTCATCTGTGATCATTAGCTTCCAGCAGTAGCTGATTAAATTTGAGCAGAAAGTCAAATAGAGCTCTTCTACTCTGTCATAGATTGTTGAGCTTTTGCATAGTCTTTTCCTGTTGTGCAGAATCACTAAAGAGCATGTGTGTCTGCTTCAGTAAGCTCTCTACTGTGAAGTTGATCTTGTTCTTATTATTCTCAACTCAGGAGTAAACTCAAGCTGCTGCTATTTCTTTCAGTCTCAAGTACACATATCAAGCACATTTCTCATTATTATCTAAAGCTTTCTCATTGATCTTAAGTTTTGATTGAAGCTTTAGCTCTCACTGAGGGTAGTGCTTCAGATTAGAATTATTATACTTCTCACAGTCTGATAGCTTAGTCTTTGATCTTCTGACTGCAATAGATGATTGCAGATTTGATTGAGAGAGAATTAATGTCAGAGTGTTCAAAGCTTGTCATAAATTAGCTATTTCAGCTTGCTGAGCTGCTATTAAATCTCTGTTCTCACACTGGACCTGTTTCTACTGTTGAAGAAAGGTCATTCATTGTTGTTCAAAGCTGCTGAGAGCATCCCTGCTCATTGCTTTGTGTTAATTCATTTGTGTATTTGTTGTACAAGTCTGCTGCTTTATCTCATTTGACTAGACATTTTCAATATTGCTCATTCATTTGTTAGCATGATTGCTAACTCAGTCTATTCATATATCAGTGCTATCACTGAACTTCATGATGTAGGATTTAAGACTTTCAATAGTCTATCATATGTCAGCATATTTGCTGAGCTTTGTGATACAGAATTAAGACTCTCAGTGATCTATCAATGAAAGAAGTGAAGCAATTCATAATGTAAAGGGTTAAGCTCTAAGAACTAGAGGCTAATCCTCCTATATAACAAGGATGAATTGCTTGAGAAAGGGAAGAAAAGAATGAGATGAGAACTCAAGCTTAAGCAAGCTCACGTAGCATGATCACGTGCGCACATGCAAACAATGGCTAGGCTGAGTCAGCCAGCCAGAGCAAATCTAGAGGTTCAACCTCTTATAGTATTGAAATTTTCAATTATGATTTATATTTTATTTACTGATAAATCATGAAGATCTTTATTTACTGTTTAGCTACTATCATTTTCCTATAATCATTTTTTATTATATATATTAAAAAAATAAATAAGTTCAATTTAATTAAATTTATTTATAATATTATTAATTAAAATATCAGAATCTAATATCATGTCATATCTCAAATTGAATTAAAATCTTGAACTTTTTTTAGAGTATATTATTATTTTAAATTTGACTTTAATTTTTTCTAATAAAAAATAATAATAACTAGAATATAAAATTTGAAATTGATATTCAGTATTTAAATTTTCTTCTTATATTAAAATAAAATTAATTTTCTAAATAAAAGTTATATTTAAATAAAAATAAATAGAAATATTATTTCTTTCTATATTATTCTATAAAAATATAATTTTAAAAAAAAGTTTTTTATTTTTTTACTCTTTTATTATTGTAATAAATATTCAAATAGCTATATAAATAAAAATTTCTCTTTATATCATTATAATATATTAATGTTAATTTATTATTATAGCTTTTATAGAAATCAATTTCCTAGATTTGAAAGTAAATACTTTTATAGTAGTAGTTGAATTTATAATCTTTCTAATTTTTACTGAAGACTTATTTTTTGATAATCTTTTTACTTGAGAATTTCTTCTTATAGTTCTACTTCTTGATTAAAAATTTATTTTATTCTTATTAAAGACTTTTTTATCTCTTTAATTTTTTCTTAAAACTTTATCTCTTATATTTTTGAATAGAAAAAATAAATTAAAGCTTTTGATATTTAATTTTTCTTGTAATTTTTACACTTAACTATGATATAAGAACATAATTTACTTTTCATATCATATATAATATAAGTATAATCTATTATATTATGATTTTCTGTATTAATGTCAAATGCTGTAAAGTATTTATAAACTTTTATAAAGTGATCTTATTTTTAACATTTTTTGCATTAAATTATTATAGCTTAACTAGAGTCAGAATAACAACAAGACAATAGCTTAAATTCATCTATCTAACTAAGTAGCTATAATGAGAATACTAAACTGAGGATTAAAATAAAGAATGAATGAGTAACTGAATATATAAGTGATTGAGAATTAAATCATATCATATCAATATGAGCAACTGAATATGATTAAGGTTAGAACAGATCAATCTTTAAAGCATAGTAGGTCAAATCAATCTTAAAAGTATAGCAAGATAGATCAACCTTAATCTATATATAAGTAGCTACGTTATAACATAAATATAAATCTTAACTATAGATAGAGAATTAATATATTTAAAGTTTTTAGCATTTAATCAGCTATAAAAAGTGATAAGATTTTTATCTATTCTGAAGACTCAGTTATAATCAATATTGATTCTACTTCTTTCTTTTGTTTAATATTAAATTTACTGAGTCAAATAAGATTTTTTTTAGTTAAATTATAAAATTATAATCTTTTATCTCTTTTGTCAGTATTATTATACCTTTTTAATTATTAAAAATATTATTAAAAATATTGTATATAACTGATTTTTTTCAATTCTTATTTTTATCTAATTTGATTTTTATCTATAGGTTTTTTTTTTTTCAGTATAAATCTTTATTCTTTCTTATTTTCAATGAAAAAGTTAGTTGAGAATTCAAGTAATATGATAATTACTACAGAGTTTCTCATGAAGTGATATTGATTATAAAGATTATTTTTTTATTTATTATTATTGAGAAAAGATTTTGATTTAAATAATTTATTAACTCAAAAATTATTTTTAAGCTCTGAAGTTGACTTATTACTTTTTTATTTAAAAGCTTTAGAATAAGATATTATTTTTTTAATTGATTTAGTTTTTCTTATTTTAAAACTTTTTTATTCTCTGATTTTAAAGTTTTTTTTCTCTGAAACTTTTAAAGACATTGACTGAGCAGTAGCAGAAATAGAAGTAGTAATTACTTATACAAAAATAGATTTTTTAACTACATTATGTACTACTTTTAATTGATTCTGAGTAAGAATTTCCTGTTTAGATTAACTAGTTTAAGGCTGAAATAAAATATATATGATTGAGCTAATCATATTCACTTTAAACTTAATGATTTCATAAATTTATTTTAATATTGAAATTAAAAAATTAATAATCTTCTGGTTTTCCTCTTTATTTACTTGATTTTTTAAAATATATACTGCAAGCTCTAGATTATTAAGCTATTTAACTTGATTTAATAATTTATCTCTTTTATTTCTTTTTTTAATCTTTCATTCAGAAAGTTTTTGTTAAGTTTCTTTTTGAGTTTTTTTCTTTATTTTAGATATAAAAAGTATTTTTTTATATTTCAACTTCTATTTATAGTTCTTATATATTTGATTGAACAAGCTTTGATAGAATCTTTATAATTTTACTACTAGTTCAATAACTAGACTAGATTTTTCAAAAGAAGCTAGTAAACTAAAATCAGTTTTTAAGATAAACTAATAAAATCTTTAAAATCACTTCTTGAAATACAGAACAAGTAAAAAACTAATAATTTTAATTCTGATTAAGTCAGAAAAAAACTATTAATTTTGGATAAAAAAATTAGTAAAAAAATATTTTTTTTTATAGAAAAATTATTAAAAACTGATTGATTCTATGTATATTAAAGAAATTTTACTTATATAACTAGTATATAACTTAATTTTTTAAAATTGATATAAAATCAATATTTATACTTTTTTTTATCAATAAAAAGGTTAAATTTAAATAGTATTTTCTTGATTTTTTAAATAGAAATCAAGAAAAAACTAATATTTTAAAAGAAACTCATAGATTTCACTAAAACATCTTCTCTACTAGAGCTTAATCAGATTTAATTAAAGCTTCAATTGATTTTAACTGAGTTTTAACTGAGGTTTATTAAGCATGTTAAAGAATTAGTTAAAGCTCAATTCTATAAAATATTTTATAAGTATATACTTATTTCTAGCTTACTTCTATTCTCAGCTATACTTAGCTAGTTCTAATCTTTTGCTTATAGTCTACAAAGATTAGATATAAAAACTTTAAATTATATGCTTTTTTCTTTTTATAGATATTTTTTCTACTATTTAAATAAACTTTGATAATAGTAGTGTGAAAAAATACTTGATATGATAAAAGAAAAATAAAAATTAATAAAGATTTCAAAGAGCTCAAATATGTGTTTTCTCAATAATGAGATGATGATAGCTTTTGAAAACTATTTAAATTATTTTTATTTAATTAATCTCATATTTATTCAGTTTTCACACTTTTTATATTAAGTATTATGAATTGATGATGAAAATTGTTAATGAATATATAATTTTTAAAGAAAAGTATATTTTTAACAATCAATCCTTGAAATCTTATCTGAATTATATGAAAATTGAGTGATTGATCAATTTCAGTAAAAGCTTTCAAATAAGAGTATTTTTGAATCAAAATTCTAAAATTGACTAAGTTTTAAGGAAAGCATTAAGCTGTTATTTAAGTGTAAGTCAATTTAACTGATATAAATGCAAATTAAAGACTATGATAAACATCAAAGACTTTGATTATATTCAAATTGAATTAAAGAAGCTCTATAAGAGTAGTATTGCAATAATCAATATAGTAACTCTTTTGCAAAATGAGTTTTTTAAAACTACTACAATTACTACAGCTTATGAACATTATCAGTGAGCATCTTAAAGAGTAGTACATAAGAAAGAAGTTATATCTGCATCTAATATATGCAAGATAACAGTCATGCATCAAAGCTTTATAATCTGAAGATATCAGAGAAATTATATTTAAAATAAATAAAAGTTATAATAAAATTTAAATAATATTGTAAAAGCAAAAAGTGTTAATATTAAAATTATCAAATTTATTAGAGAGAGTTATAAATAGATTGTCTACTATATAATCAAGTTGTATTTAATGAATCTTGCTACATTTGTTGATAAATTAATTTAATATCCCAGATAAAAAAATATTTCATATTGAGGTGGCGGTATGCGAGGGTCTGACTGGAGGTTGATTAGGAAATCAAACCCCTAGGGCCCGGTTATTACCTATTAGAGGATGGGAAGGTCGCCAACGAGTGGAGGATAGGGATGGTCCAGAGATATATTAATAATCAATAACGTAGTTATCAGTTTCAACAAATAGAAAGCCGATCAGATAATTCGACTTCATGAAGCTAATAAATACGGATACAGCACAGAAGAACCAAACTCCTACAAGGCAAATAATAATACTACAGAATAAACAAGTAAGAACAGAATAAGCGAAGGGTAGGCAGAGGAAAAAAGAAACAGTTACATCCACCCAATGCCGCCAACCCATCTCTTCTCCATGTCTAGCGGTACTGAGCTGAAATCCTCGATAACAGCACAATCGACATCCATAGCCACGTCCACATCCATGCCTTCAGAAGAGATGATACCAGAGGATACCGAGTGGGAGAGAGCAGGGGGTGGATCCACCTCTGTGGAAACAGTAATAGCAGTACTGGCAGCCCATTGCTGCGTTTGGGTCCTTGATATATCAATTGGGCATGGCTGTACAAGGGGCATCGAATTCCCTAGCTGATGGCCTTGTTGGGTCTGGGAGACACGAAGTGGTTGGAAGAACTTTTGCAGCGTTTGCTGGTTTGGATCTGGCATTGTGAACGTGGGTGATTGTTCTTCGGAACTGTCACAAGTGTCCTCCGCTGCGACTGGGGAGGGTATGGAATTCTGCAATTTTTTCTGAGCGGAAAACAGCCATTTGATGGTTTTATCTGCAGGTTTGAATTAGTTTGATTGGTTAATGTACCGTACTCCAACTCCAACAACTCCAATGCTCCTGGTATGGGTATCCATTCTGCATACCGTATATCAACTGGTCGTCTGGCCGGTCGTTGCGGAACCGTTTTCGCGTTCTGCTGTGCAGGTGTCGTGGTTGCTCGTCGATAGTGACGGTAGCGGTACCCAGGAAGGGGACTGTAGAGGTGGGATTGTAGTAGGTTGAGTAGCTCCCGGGGGAGGTGATGGTGGTGAAGGACGCCTTTCGCTTGAGAGACATGGTAATGAATGGAGTGAAGGAAGTCAGGGTAGGATAGAATATAGTAAGTATAACAACAATTGAGGACGATTATTCTAGAATATATATGGTATCTATGTGAGGTATCTGTATATACAAGGTCCTCAACTATGAGGGGATATATCTGGAGTGACGGACAAGTTCTGGGGTTGCAAAAGGAAACCGAAGAAAAAGACGCGGGTATCTTTACACCTTGCCAAACGCGAGGGAATACCTAATACACGAAATACGTCATAATACCACACAATACCGTTCGATACCGCTGCAAAGCCCAGATTTTTCGTACTGAAAACGTTCTGATTGGATGAGATGCGTAATTACGGTATGCAATTCAACCACTGATACAACGCTGGGCCTCATTAGATTTAAGTGTTCTAGCCACTTCTTTGCTCTGGCAAGTAAAGCAGCAATTCAAAACCTTCAAAATCAACTAGTTATAATATTTGGATCATCAACTCTGCTCTTTTTTATATACGGCGATTTTGGGTAGTCTTATCCGCATAACTACGAGCGGAACAAGACGATTCCATGATTTGCATGTAACTACTTCGTGATTGAATGAAGAACCGCTCAAGTTCACAATATATGCAATCATTGCTTTGAATTTCTCTCTAGAATTACATTTCTCGTTGTTTTGATTAGCTGGTGCTTAGCTGCGCTGTCATTTATGCTTACCTAATACTATGTATGTATGCGGCAGGGAAGCAAACTTCGGCATGCCGAACAAACTTTTGACTCTCGGCATGCCGGTAGACCAACCAGATCCCGACTTCCCCACCACAACACCGTCATCAATTTCAACAAACAACTACCAACGACAGCATCTATACCCAACGTATCTCTCAACATAGCTCTTTGATATCCTGCACGTATCTGTACCACTTGAATTCCCATATTTCAAATTACACTTCATCCCCACTCAGAATGCCCTCCAGAGAAGCAACTCATGCTGGATCCTGGTACTCAGACCACGAACCCACTCTCTCCAAACAGCTGGACCAGTGGCTTGCACAGGTCCCTGACGAATTGCCTGATATAGGTCCCCTTCCCATCCCCGGAGCCAGAATTATCATTGCTCCGTACGCTGGCCCCTCCACTCAAATCATCAGTATGTTTGTCACTAACACATGTATCCACACAGTCATGCCGGCTACGCCTACTCGGGACCTTGCGCTGCTTTCGCTTACAAGACACTGGACCTCTCCAATGCGTAAGCCAACCCCCTCCACTGATTTAGACCATATCCATATTCATCCCAATTAACACAAAACAAATTTCAAATTAAGAGAACGCATCTTCCTCATCGGCCCCTCCCACAACCACATTCTTTCCACACTTGCCCTTCCACAACTAACCTGCTACTTAACCCCTCTCTCCCGCGAACCCCTCCCCCTTGACACAGAATTAATCGCCCACCTCCTGACTTCTACCAATGCCTCTAACCACCGCTTTACAACCATGTCCCCCGCCGTCGACTCTGCCGAACACAGCCTAGAACTCCACCTGCCCTACATCCACCACCTCCTCCGTCGCCTCTATCCCACAAAGCCCACAGCCCAATACCCACCACTCGTCCCAATAATGGTCGGCAGCACCCTTCCAGCCGCTGAAGCAGCGTTCGGTTCCGTGCTAGCTCCGTACCTCGCTGACCCATCAAACGCTTTCATAATCTCCTCGGATTTTTGCCACTGGGGCCTCCGCTTCGGCCATACATATTACGTCCCCAATGCCCGGAAACCCGCGGAATCTTTGCCGCTCTCGTATCCGCAATTGCCTTTACCGTCCACTTCTGATGCCGGAGTTGCAGCGGAAGCCATTGAGGCTGTAGCGGGAGGGATTTCATTGAAGGTTAAAGATAAAGATCGCGTGCGTAAAGGCGTTGCTGGTGTCCCCCTGATTCATGAAAGTATCTCTGCGTGTGATGTTGCGTGCATGACAGCCATTGCGTCGGGGGAGACGCGCGGGTTTTTGGACGCGTTGAGGAAGACGGGCAACACGATTTGCGGGAGGCATCCTATCGGGGTGGTTATGGCTGGATTGGAGATTGTTAGGGGTAGCAAAGAAGGGGGTGGTAAACTCGATGCTGTAGATGGTGAGATGCAGAAATGTAGGTTCCATTTTATCCGGTATGAGAGGAGCTCGGATGTTGTGGCTGTGGGGGATAGTTCGGTTAGTTATGTTTCTGCATTTGCAGTGCTGTAGATGGGCCTATAGGAAGGGTTTGGATGAGCGAAGTACTGAGGTACATAGCATTATTATTTGCTAATAGACTTGTGGTGTGCTTCCTTTGCTCGAACAAGCGATAGGCGGTAGATGGGGATTAGAATATTGCTGTTCGATGCATAAAGATATAGTTGCCTTTGTGTAATATATATATCCTGGATTTCAATGCATAAAAATGCAAAATATAAGAGAAATAGATTGCTACCAACATTGAATTCAATGTGAAGAAGTAGGTATTCATAGATTGATGCAAGTTCATGGACTGCAACATCCCCTTTTTGCACCATTCTGTCATTACTGTTTGTACGTTCTGAAACTCGAGATATGTAAACAGTAATTCAAACTCAAAGGGAAATGGGAATGAGTCCTTTCTTGACAATCATCCTTACAAGAATGAATTTTCGGCTTTTCTATTCATCATTTTAGAAAATGGTTTTATGGATGGCTTTTAAGGATTCTGACTATAACCCCTATTCTATCTAGTTCTCAAAGATCGCTCTTCTTTTTGCATTTTCATTTGCTACACTTTGATAGGAGTTCTTTAGCTCTCTCTTAACCTCCTTTCAACCCCCCTCTCCGAAACCCTCAACTAATAAAAGATATGACAAATGGATATAACAGATGAGTCTCTATATCCCCACTGTTTCTCCACCAGATAGAGATGTGTGCTCGAACACAAAGCCATATTATCTCATTAGTAGAACCAATGAAAATGTTTTGAAAATATCTCTTTAATTCAACGTTAGTATATACTTCTTTTTCTTCTTCGGTCTCTTTATAACCATTGTGTCTCTCTTCCCGCTACGCCTTCTTTCACCGACATACATACATACGTACGTACGTAAGAAAGCAGACCCCATCACCCCAAAAGAAAAACCACACAAATCTAAAATCCCTTGCATATATATATATATGCACGATGAACGGACAGTAATGTATTGTAACTTCCATACCTGTACCATTAGCACGTATTTCCCTCCAGCGATGCCAACTGACATTGTGCAGCAGGCTCAGTGCCAGTCCAATGGACCAATCAATATCGCTATAACCTTGAGTCAACTTCCCTCCAAGAATCCTTTCCCGGAGGAAAAGGTGGGTCCATGTGATAAGATCTCGCCCGTACCTGTCTCTTTTCTTTCTTCCACATCGGAGGATTACGTGGGTAAACAAGGAGAGACTTTAGGAGTGCCATGCGTTTCTTCATCAGGGATCTATAAGCGAAAGCAAGCATGTGTTACGCAGGCGGGAGCTATGACGAGTGTGGGTGGGGTGTGTGAAGGGGATGGAACCTGAATGTATGGACGTATGTGTGCACGTTTGGGTCAAAGTTCCTAGTCGGGGGGAAAAAATCCTCTCTCCCACCACTTGACATTTTGCGGAGGTGGGATGGTATGCGAGCGACGTAATCCTTTATAAAGTAAATGATATGTTAACGTAATTCATTTCACCATATGGAACTAAATTATTGGGGTGCCCCTGCCTATGAACTGGTGGGAAGTTGTATTAGTCGAACTGGACCATGAGTAACGGATATCAGTTGGGAATGTGTAATGGAGGCAAGTAATAAGAATTGAGCGGAATAGTGTATATGGCAATGATAAGACAGGACTTGAAATTTGAAAACCATAGAGACATACAGACGCACATTCGCGTATATACGACCCATTTTTCTCTTCTAGCCCGATGAGGGTGCCTATCTATAGTATAAAAAGCGGATATGTACTTGCAAACCATAGAAACCGTACAGATACGCAGGCATGCTTAAGTATTTCCTGCAAGGTGACTCTCAATATAGAATTGAGAGGTGGTATGATGGAATATTCTCCACAGGCGGCGGAAGAAGAAAGTGCATCAAACGCCTTAACCACTAGAAGATCGATGGCAATAGAGGAGAGATAGGGATTACCTGGCCTTGAATCACTTAATGACAACACCTTATTATTCAAAGCGTCAATGAAGACAATAGCTGTATTTACATCGTCGAAGCTGGCATAATCTTGTGGAGTGATTGTGATATTCGACTGCTTAGGATGAGTACCCTTTCAACATTCATATGAATACGTGCACACGTACACCATTTAACTTGGAGGCACCTAGGTAGGTAGGCAAATATTTGTTTTTGGCCGGGTATGAAATCTTCTTTTCTTACCCTGGACCCCTCTCGCATGAGGAAAGGCAATATTGGGCGTAGAATCGTAGGCGTAGAATCGTATGATTAACTAACATCTTGCGGAGAAGGGAAGCTAAAGTAGGTTCCGCCTATTCCCCCCAACTGGTTGCTGGCAAATTTTTCAATGCGCTTGAGGTCAAGATTTCTGGCAGCAACTTGATCAACATATTTTAAAAATGTAAGCAATACTGCGTATGGACCCTTGTTCAGAGCAACTATACCGTAATCTAAACGGTAAATACCAATACACGTACCCGTTCAATTCTGACGAATCAGTTGGGTGAGCCGCGTAATCGATTTCCAGATTTCCGGCCAGTAGTAACTAGCAATATTGGTATGAAGTTTCCGTTTGGTGAGGACGAGAGCATGCTTCTTTAAGAATGAATCTTCTTCTATTTAATCTCCAAAACGATGATATTAAGTATTTCCATTCTGTAGCTGTTAATAATGTTTGCTAAAATACCGTTTCAAGCCATGGGTCCATGGCTAAAATAAAATGTATGTAGTTACAGAGACCTAGAAACTACGGTACGAAGCACTGCTGGTCAAAATATAATTGCCCTTTTAGAAACATGGATAACCCAAGAAGCTATTTAAACCAGTTTTGGACGAGCAACACCAACCCCGATTGCGTGCGTCGAAATCCGGGTGCCTGATTGGATGTTTTCAAACGAGGTTTGTTCAAACTAGTTAGTCCTACTCTGTCATTAGCGGACTACGATGAACTCCGTAGTTACCTGCCTAATAGAGTATGGGTTCTGTATTTTTAGCTTTTTGGTGGTCCGGGTTTAAAAAAAAAAAAAAAAAAAAAAAAAAAAAAAAACATTGTAAAAATAATGTCGACGAAGCGTTCGGGGAACCAATCATAGATAGGTTCTGGTAGATAACCGTGACAAGGCCTTAGGCCAGAGAAGCGGAATATCGTTAGAGCGTTTAATTCATCAAACGTGAACGAGGGAAGATTGCGAATCTGAATTAGGCAGAATATATACGTTTATGTGGATGTAATGCGTGTACATATCGAGCCAAGAAAAGAAGCGCTAAGAAAGTGAACGTAGCAGACCATCTGTCGATGAACACAAAGAGAGAAACGACTCGGAGTAATGCACATTGAGGGTTAGCGGCGATATACACAGAAAGAGTGAATGCTTCTCGCAGTCAGCTATCAAGTACAATTAGAAAATAAAAAATATATAAAACCAGAGGGTTTGAAAGTTTTGTTTTCATACAACATATCCAATTAATAGCAATTATGTTTCTTCAGTATTATTATCAAGTGACTACGGAGTGGTACATAAGAGTAATTTAAAATATACATCTCAATATAAATTAATGGAAAAGATGGACAGATTTGGTTGGGTTAGAGAAGCAGAAACGAGCTTACTAATTTACTGATAGCCTTCAAGTTTTCCTCGCGACAGGTACGAGTGGCGACTGCAGCTGGCGACTGGCGACGGGCCAAATCAGAGAAAGATGATTACCTCATCCGTGGAGCGTGGAGCTGACGACGCCTGCCAAGCCGAGCTAGGCTTGAAGAGGTTAAGGGTCTGCCTTCCAAGGTGGCACCACGCAGGTGGATTCGTCACTGCCCACGCCATTACGACGCCAAAAGAAAGGAACAGAAGATACCAGCGACACCAGAGATACCACATACCCCCCGTGAACAACGTAGGTGATGAGGGAAAAGACATGGGCAAAAGGGAATGTTTGATGGTGATGGTGGTGGTAGTTAGTGGTGATTGATGATGATGAAAGGTTCTTATGAAGATGACTTGTGAGCGGTTAGCTATTCAAGAGGTGTTGCCGCGTCGATCCTAGCTGGAAAGGGATACCTCTAAAAGTAGCCGAGGTGTAGAAACTGCCCCCCGTAATACCTCGTATGTTACCATACCAGAGATACTATTACGCTGCACCTTCCTCCCTTCCATCAACCTCAACTCCAACCTTCCAACCATCTACACCATTACCATCATCTTCTTCCTTTGTCTTCCTCTTCCTCTCATTCCTCTTCTTCCTCTTCTTCTTCTTTAACCTCACCAACTCCATCACCCCCCCAACTCCACCATCGACGACTCCCCCGTCTTCGTCAACTGGCTTCTTTTCTCTCTGGGGCTGACTATACAACCACATTCTGTCCCTCCCAAAGTGTGTACCTATTCTCCCTTTGACACACCCACGCATCTACCAACTGCCAAGACAACCAACTCAGCTGTGCTGGGACTCCTTAAGACACTTGCGCAAGTTTTAAACCATAACTAACTGACTTGGACTGCCGTGGATTCTCTTTCCGCTCCAGTATCTCTCTCTTTGGCTTCTCCCCTCCGAATCAGCCCTTTTAGGGAGGAAATGAAAATCTTAACTATCACTGCGAACAACGACCGTCTTTCAATCGCATTGAACATATCCTCCATTGTATCCTCCGTTTGTTGACCATCAGTCTTCTGATCCACCAATCAATATTTTGGGCCTGATTCTCGACATTTTCTGATTCTCCTTCTCTACCCGCTTTAACTTCGCCCATCGTACATCTCTGTCGTATCAATCCCAACTGCATCTAAAAACCTCCCCACCTTCGTCTCCAATACTAGGAGCATACCCTGAACCTCCTCTCTTCCTGGTGGTGCTGACAGCCGCTGCCAAGCACTGCCAGCCTACTGTCCTGCCATGACTGATCGTCCTCATCGTTCAGGAGCCCGGGCTTCCCGCCCACCTCGTCCTTCTGCCTCGTCCTCTAAAGCTTATGATGCCTCGCAACTCACAAGACAGTTCGAGCAATTGTTGCGGACCCGCCGTCTGAACTCCTTGCAGGAACGCTCCCGCTCCAGAACTGCTTCTCCTTCTCCAGCTCCCTCCCACAGACTCATGCATAACTATCAATCTTACTCACAACGAACTCATCCGCAACCACAATCATCACAACAACAAGAACAACAACAACCCTCACAATCACCCTCGCAGCCACCATCATACTCTCTTCGAAGTCTCCCTCTTGTCCCAGCCCCTCCTCAAGACCCAACCTCCTTCAAATTCCGCAATCTGCTCCATGTCTTGTCCGTCACACCAACCAAATATGAAAACCCGGGCTTGCTCGATGAAGCCCTGGCTGTAATCCCTTTGGATAGGCTGTATGCTGAAGCAGAGGAGGAGTGTCAAATATTACAGGCTGAGGCTGCCAGTATGGGTGAGAATGTGAAACCCCAGTGGGGTTACCAAGATTGTGTCATCAAGGCCCTGCTAAGGTATGTTTTATTCAACATTTTCCTCGTTTATATTCAATTTTAATATCAATTATTTTAACTTAAAACACCTTGTAGGTGGTTCAAACGTTCCTTCTTCCAATTCGTCAATAACCCCCCTTGCTCCATCTGCTACAGCCCTACCATCGCCCAAGGGATGACCCCTCCTACCCCTGACGAAACTGCTCGCGGCGCAACTCGAGTTGAACTTTATCGATGCTCAGATCCAGGTTGTGGAGCAAATGAGAGATTCCCCCGCTATTCAGATGTTTGGGCCCTGTTGCAGTCACGACGGGGACGGGTGGGTGAATGGGCCAACTGCTTTTCGATGTTGTGCAGGGCTGTGGGTGGTCGAGTCAGATGGGTCTGGAATTCTGAGGACTACGTGTGGACTGAAGTGTATTCGGAACATCAAAAGAGGTGGATTCACGTCGATGCTTGCGAAGAGGCCTGGGATAACCCCCGGCTATATACTGAAGGTATGTTCCATTTTCGTGGGCTCCTTAAATTAAATTAGTAGCCGTAATTAATCGCAATTTTTTTTTTATTTTTTTATTTATTTATTTTGCTGCAGGGTGGAATCGCAAAATGGCATATTGTATTGCATTCTCAATCGACGGCGCAACAGACGTTACACGACGATATGTTCGCAACCCAGTAAAACACGGCATGTCCCGTACACGTGCTCCCGAGGAGGTTCTACTCTGGGTCATCCATGAAATACGACGAATGCGACGGGATAATCTTTCCAAAGAGGAGCGTCGACGATTGATGAAGGAGGATGAGCGGGAGGAGCGGGAACTTCGTGGATACATGGCTCAGGCGATTGCGATGGAAATCAACAACTTGTTCCCCAATGAACAGCTTAATACCAACACCAGCAACAACGGCAACAGCGCATCGTCTGATGAAACAAAGATTCCCGTAGCGTCCCGGAATGGAACAGTGGAATGGGTAAATCCTACCGCCAGCCAGACTGGGCAGCCCAATCCTGATCGACCGAATCAGGGTCGATAGCGAAACTACTGGCCACTACTACCCCCTTCTGCCTATGGCAGACGTCCATGCCTGGAACGATCCTAACTATAGTCGAATGTCAACCCCACCAACCATGACGACGAACGACCACGCCTTTAACGAACCCTCCGAGTCTCTCCCTTTTGAAACCACCCTATGAATTCACCGATACGCCTCCCACTCAACACTTAAAAGAAGATAACGGCGTTCTTTCCACCTCTACTTTTTTATCCTCAAAGGTGATAGGTGTCCTATTTATCAACCATGACGTTCTTCGACTATCCTGCGTTTTCGTTTTGTCACTGCTAGACGCATTGATACATCCATTAAACTCCGCACTAACATTTACACTTCCAAACTGAATGTTACTACATGTGCTCTCTCATTCCCTATCTCATTTAGGTATCATAACCCAGAAGAAGGTATTCGGTCAAAGTCTACCAGCATTTGTTTGTTTTAATGCCGTTATCTATTAGCCACATTTTTATCTATTGTGTTTTAACCAGCTTCTTTTTATTATTAGCACAACCCACCTGTTTACCTGTGTTCTTGCATTTTCATTCCGAACAAAAAGGGTTTAATTCCCAGCGTCCGCATAATATTTTCTACATATTCTTAAAAAATAGGCTGCTTTATCCTCGTTTTATATCTACACCCGCATCCATCCGGTCCAATTATATCAGCCCGACGCTACATTTTTTCTTGATATTTTCTATTTTAATATTATATCCTACCAGGCCTGATGTCATTGATCTATTTTATGTTTTCATTCTCAATTCTTCATTTTCTAGTTTATGGTTTTGATGTTTTAAACTCGTTTTCTTTTGTTTATCATGTCAATCATATTATATTACCTTCATATTTTCATATTGAAATAGGGTACAATGGCGCAGAAAGAATATATTACTTTTTTCTTGATATTTTTTAATATTTTTCTATTTTATTTATTTTTTATTATTTTTAACAATTTTTTTACATTATATTTATAAGATATTTTTAAAATTTGAAATATTTTTATATAATTTTATTAATTTTTTTATTATTTTTTTATTAAAGAAAATATTTAAAATATTTTTATATAAATAATTATAATAAAATAAAATTTTAATTAATTTTTTTATAAATATAATTAAAATATATTATAAAATTATATTTTTATATTAAAAAAATAAAATATTTAATTATTTAATATTTATAATAAAATTTTTATATTTTTTTTATTATCAAAAATATTATTAAATAAATTTAAAATATAATAAATTATTATAAAAGAAAAAATAAATATATAAAGTTAAAAATTTATATAAATTAATATAAAATTAAATTTTAAAATAAAATTTAAAATATTAACTTTTTATATTATTTAAAAATAATTTTTATTTAAAACTAAAATTTATTAAATTAATAATTAAATATTAATTAAATATAATATATTAAAAAATATATTATTTTAATTATAAAATTTTTTAAATTTATAGCTATAATTTAAATATAAATAAAATATTTATCCTCACTCACTGATGTAACTGTACATGAGATTACATATAAAAAATAGCTTGTAGCTAGGTATCAGTGCATAATTTGACTGGAAAACCTATATTGTTGAAAAATCAGTCATTTTCTCCATATAATCATTTCTGCCTGCTTACTGCATCTTCTAATATCTGTCATCATAGAGTGTATCTAGTCACTTCAAGCAGCTTGATCAGCCTGTCTGCCATGTTCTCAGAGAATGAGACATAATCAATCAAAATCTTATTCTTGTAGACAAGATTCCAAAGAGTATGGAAGCAGATCTCTATATGCTTAGAACAGTGTGAAATAGCCTCACTTTTAATCAGTTCAATTGCTAATTTATTATCTGTCTGAATTGTATACATCAGCTTATTGATCAGTGATTCAATCAGATCATCATTATCATCAAGATTATTGAGCTGAAATAGCATGAAGCCAGCATTCTTCAGTAATTTCTGAAGGCAGACAAGCTCATAGACAGCCTCTGAGGATGTGATATATTCAGTCTTGATAGATGATTTTGAAATGTCTGTCTGCTTGCTGCTTCACTAAGCAACAGAACTCCCTGTCATATACATGACATATTCAGTGATGAAGTGAGAATCTGAATCACAGTTCACTCAATCAGCATCAGCAAGCATCACAGATTCTATATTCATATCTTTTCAGTAGAACACATCTATGTCAGGTGTGCTTTGTAGATATCTAAGAATTTGCTTGAATGCTGTTCAATTCTTTGAGATAGAGTGAGAGCTGAATCTCTCTAGAAAGTCAGCAGCAAAGCTTATATCAGAGTGTGTATTGACAGTAAGATATTGCAAAGAGTCAATCTCTGATTGATAGAAATATAATGTAAATTCCACTGTATAAGCAATTGATTCTTCATTATCACTCATGAAATCAACATTCTTCTCCATAGAGAAAGATGTTGGATGACAGTCATTCATTGAGAATTTCTCAAGCAGGTTCTTTATGAACAGTGACTGGGACAGTGATAATGATTCAGCATCCTGATCAATCTTCATACTCAAATACTGATTCAAATTGCTCACATTCTTGATCTCATAATTAGTGGTGATCTGGGCTTTTGTCCACTCAATATCTAATATATTCAGGCTATATAGGTGAACATCATCTATGTAGATGATTATATAGACCTTGTGGACATCATTTATGAAAAAACCAGCATCATGAGAACTGATGTGGAAGTCTCTTTTCAATAGCATTTTTCACAGCTTCTTATATCATAATAGTGCTGCTTGCTTTAGATCATATAGTCTCTGCATCAATTCATATACCAGATCACCACATCCCTCATGGAACCTGGTGGATTGATGCATATATATATGTTCATTGGCAGGAAGCCAGGCATTTAAGAATGCTGTAACCATGTCAATCTGCAGAATGTGCCATTCTCAGGATATTGAGATTGTCATAAGTGCTTAGGAGATGAAAGTCAATACAACTGGCACAAATGTCTTTGAATAGTTGACACTCTTTTCTTGATAATTGCTGCAGACTACTCAGTGAGTCTTATATCAATCAATTCTACTCACATTATTAATCTTTTTGTCAAACACTCATTGATCATATAGAATCATCATATCTGAGGTCCTTTCAACTAGCTACCATGCATCAATCTACTTAAAACAGTTAATCTTCTTAATGCAGACATGAAAGTAATATTTTCAATCTGCAAACATCTGAGCTCAGGTGAGGTTCTTCAGAACTGGCAAGCTGATGATCTCAGGGTCTGCAGGAACATCAGTTGAATTGTCAGTGAAATCTCTCACTGAGGTCTCTCTCACTGAAGTAATATTCTTAGTGAGCATTGAAGAATTCTTCATCTCTAAAGTGGACTCTGAGAGAGCAGTAGTGTTCTGCATCAAAAATGTTGAAATTCATGCAGTAATCTCATAGTCTATTCATCAATTATTTGTAGAGTGTAGAAATACTGAGGGGACAGATAGAGACTTCTTATTCATCATGAAATCATCTGTTGATAAATCATGTTGAGTGAAGAGAATTGCAACCACAGCCACACAGATAGCAGAAGACAGATTCTTGGCATCTTGCTCAGATAAGGCCAAAAGATTCATCAAATGAAGATCTTCTTGAAATATCATGTCTTTTGATGTGTAAAGGTGACTGTTAGAAGGATTGACCAATCTATAATTAGTAAAATCATCATAGTCTGTAAATATAAGCTTCTGCAATTGCAAGATCATCTTCATATTCAGCTTGAGCACTATTTTTAAATAAGCCTTGCACTCTCATCAGTGAATTCCATGTGTGGAGGACAGAGCCCTGAGTCAAGCTTCATATGAAGTAATTGACTTTGAATCTGAATTCTCTACACTGTTATAGAGCTTGACTGATATTAGCATAAGATTAAGCATTTTGGTCACTGCAATTACTGTCTCACCTCACATCTGGGGGGAGGCAGAGGAATCTATTAATAATGTTCAAGCTTTTTCAATAATCAGGTCAATAGAATGTTCAGACACATCATGTTGCTGCAGATTATAAGGTAGGATTGATTCTCATTTAATACCCTCACTCATCATATAGGCAGCTGCTGTGTTTGAATTCAACTCACCATGGTCAGAGTGAATAATCACAACATTATGATTGAGCAGATTCTTCATAAATTAATTGAAGGTCTGTATATATTTTATAGTCTTATTGCAGCACTTCAATAGAAAGGTTCATCACATTCATATGATATCATCAGTGATCATCATCATGAGCTTCTTACCTGCATAGAATGGTGTATCTTCTTCATTATCAAGTGTTTCTTCATCTCTGAATAGGTTCACCCAGATCTTAAGATCTTTGCAGGTGACACAGTGTAGAGGAGCATTTTTATAACTTGCACATTTATGCTTGACTTTAATATATATGATGCAAAATGAGAGCTTCTTTGAGCTGATGATGACAATTTCAAAACAGAGCTCCTGCAACATTTTAATTAGATTCTTCTCATCAATATGACTCAACTGCTGATGCCACTCATCAATCAGTAGCTGCTTCAGCATAATGACAGATAAGCAGGTTGATGAGGACAAAATGAAGATATTAGTATCTGAATCCTTCAGGTTAATTAGCTGCTCCATGTCATTGTGATTGAAAAGACTTAGTGATGCAGTGTTCAGATCATAATCTGTTGAAATCACCCTGGGCTTCAGAACTGTCAAGTATGCCAGTGATCCAAGCTCCAAATCATTCATAATACCTCTGAACATAGAAGAGATGTCAGATAAGATGTATATATTATTGAAATTCAAAATCATGTAGAAGATGTTGTTTTCTGTAGATGCTATTATCTCAAAGTAATTTCCAGTGTTCACTTGCAGATCACAGTGAATATAGTCCTGGTGCTCCAATAGACCAGTGAATATGAGATTGACAGATAAGCCTGGCATCAAATAGACATGGTCAAATTCAATTAATCTTTCCTTGACTGGAATGGAGATGATCTCAATTTCTTGAACCTTCAAGATAGTCTTATTGACCACTTGAATCATAGGACTGCTAACCTCTATTATTTGAGAAAATCATGATTGATCACATGCAATATGACATCCAGCCTCACTGTCTCATATGATGAGTGAGTTGATGATTGATTCAGCAGAGTATGCAGACACCTCAATGACCTGCACTAGATTTGTCATTTGAAATGTCTCAGAGCTGTCATTTGCAGTTAACAGGGTCTTCTTGCCCTCACTACTCTTCTTATTGTTATATTTTTCTATTCTCACTGTGTTGGTGATCCTTCATTCTTCAGAAGTGCTATCTGAATTGACTGCTCAGCAGAGCCCACCATGATGATGCTCACATTCCAGGCAGATTGAGAGGTCAGACTTTGAATGTCTATTCATTCAATAGTCTTCACATCCCCTGGGTCAGCCCTCACAGGCTGAATTATTTTGGATGTTGCTATTATTATTGGAACCCACAGCTGTGTTTTCAGCCTGAGTCACATTGACTGAAGAATTAGCTACCTGGACAGGCTTCTTGATCTCTTTGAGGAGATTCAATCAAGAGTGTATTTCCTCCATGGTTGAATGAACATCCAACATGACAGACTTCAATTTGAACTCTTGTACCTCCTCAATTTTCTTTTGCATGTAGTTTCATCATATATTGAGAAGTGCAGAATAGAACACATGGAATACCATATTATTTGACAGTAAGATATCAAGTATTTCCAATTTCATAGTAATGTCATTGAACTTATTGAAAAATATGTATATATTGATGACTTGGATACCACTCATTAATGTAAACACCAGGACTGCTTCCCTGCAGAGCTGTGTTCTCAGGATGAAGAACTTCTTCTCAATCACACATCAAAGAGAATAAATGATTTTGCCCTCATCATACTTATTAAAACAGAGCCTAATGCTGGCTGTCAATGCATTTGAAATGAATATATAAAGCCAGCAATTTTTGATCTCTCAAAAAGAAGCCTATTTGAGGTTCTCATCAGGGCTTTTGACTTGCTTGTCCTCCAATATAACTCAGCATTGAGCATCAATTAGCTTGGCCTTCATATTTGTATGCCAGAAGAGGTAATTCAAAGATCTGATCAGAGCATTCAGCTTGATGACATATTTAGTATTCTGTTTGAACTGGCTGATTGCCTTGCCAATGCAGCTATCTGAGTTATAGAGGTTATATTGCATTCAGAACCTCAAGTTCAGATCTCATGCTGACATTCAATCTACTGATGAATTTGCAGGCATTGCAGTCTTGTCATTCTGAGCACAGAGCCTCTTCAATTGAAGTTGAAGCTGCAATTCTTTGCACCTCTCTTTTTGAAGTTATAAATCAATCTTTTGATGTTCAAGAGCCAATCTCCTCAGTTGCAATTCTTCAGAGTTGATTGTTGATGATGGGTTAGAAGTTGCTGCAGACATCTTCACCCCATCTTCTGAAGGAGTTGGGTTAGCATATTCAACATGATGTAGGCGGACCAGGCTCACTGTGGTAAAAGCTGTAATCAGCCTGACTTGCTGATTGAGTGTTCTGGGAAGTCCAATATTGAAACTTCTGAATGCCCCTGAGGGGGTTAGTGAGCTCAGAACCCTCTGATCATTTTCAGATTGATCAGATTGACTGAATTGACTTGATCATGACTATGAGTGAGTCATCATATGTTTCATCATGTTGTATTAATCTTCTTTATAACAGAGTAATCTTATTCAGTGAGATTCTTGTCTATAAGCTTGATTGAGCAGATTGACATGTTGTTGTGTGATCAGTTACTGAAAAATTAGCAAGTTGCAGATTTTTCTTTCACTCACTAAGTGAATGAATTGAACACAGAAAAAATAATAATAATATAAAAGTGTATCAAATCAATCAATTGATATAAAATAAGATAATATTATATTGAATGAAGTGAGCAGTGATTAATATATGCTATATTTGACAAGAATTCTCTAAATTGACAGTTATTTATGCAAAATGAGTCTCATAACCTGTCAAGGATAGATTCTCTCATTCATTATGAGGTGATCACTAGCTATATGAAAGTTATATACAGTGCAGATTACGTAAGAAGGCGGATAGACCTGACAGATAGATTATCATTTACTTTATCTACTAGATAGTTAATTTTTTTTTTTAAGCTTTCAATTATTTACTTAATTATTTTGAAAATTTTATTTTTATTAAATTCACAGCATAAAATTGTTAAATTAAATAATATAATTTCTTTAGATTTTATGCTGAATATCATATTAATTATTATCAAATTTTAATTATTTAATTTAATATTAAAGCTTCTCATAAAAGATACAGCTCATAAAAGATACAGCTTGCTATAATTTTCTCAATCTTTTACTTATTTTTATTTTATATGTTAATTGATTTTAGTATCTCATTTAATTATTCTGATAAAAAATTATTTACATCTTTTCATAACTTATTAGAAAAGAATATTAAATGAATTTTTATATTTTTTAATAGTCTTAATCTATAGTTATTATTAATTCTTTTAATAATATTAAAAAAGTTATTATTTTACTTCATAAATTTCCTTTTGAAGTGTTAAATTCTATAATTTTTAAGTAATAGTAAGATCTTATCATTCATTATAAAGTTTAGTTTATAACAATACTTATTAATTTATAATTTTATAATTTTTATATTTTTTTATATTGTCAACTATCAGCTTTTAGATTTTTTTTTATTTGAATAATATGCTATCAAACATCTTTTCATTTTAGCTTTTTCTCTCTAAATAGTGTTTTTAGTAATAACTTTTAATTAATGAATATTTGAGATTTATATTCATAAGTAGTTAGAAAGAATGTTATTTTAGTTAATTTATTTATCAAAGCTTTAGCTACATGATTCATTAATGATAATCACTTCTCTCAATTGTTTTGATAATAGTTTATATATAAATAGAGTTTAATTATCAGATACTGATTGACAATCTCAGTCGGATCTATGAGAACACTAAGATAAATGAACTAAGTGTCAAAAGAAAGTATAAAAAGCTCTATAACTAAGATTGTAAGAGAGTAAATATATAGATGCTGCAAGTGCTATTAAGGAAAAAAATAGTAATGAATGAAATATATATGTAGAATTAAATTGTAGCTAATTACTGAATCTCTCAAAGAAACTTTGAGAATTTAGAATGTTTATATATATGAATGAGTAATAATAGATTTTATCTCTAATCTTTTATAAAATGAGAAATTAGAAATACAGTGATCTGAATCTTCATAAAGTATTGATTTTATTCTTCAGAAAGTGCTAATGCTAAAGAACTGATTTTTGAAAAGTGCTGATTGATGCTGATTTTGAATGCTGAATTCTGAGATGATGCTAATTCTTTAGAAGATACTAATTCTAAAATGCTTTAATAAGTAATATGAAGATAAGTGCTTTAATAAGCAAGTGTGATAAGTAGTGTGAGAATCTAAAGAATCTGATTTTAAAGTGCTTTGATAAGCAGTATGATAGATAGTGTGAGGACAAGAAGCTAGTATAAAGAGTTTTGACATCACAGTTACCTTTGTCATAACTTCAGCTAGGCGCAGGTGAACTGATATTTAATTGTCAACTAGATAAGCTATTTGAGCAAATATTAAGATGATTTCTAAAAAATAAGTTTGAAGAAGGCTCTGTTTATATAGCTCTTTTTCTCTAACATTATTGTCATGTAATTGCCATGTTTATGTGTTATTCATACACAGGGTAATTGTAGAGTTATTTGCTATTGCCTAGGCAATTGTTATTTACTGATCACCTTGGCCTGTATAATGACTGATTGCCTCAGTCTATATGATTACTGATTGCCTTAGCCTGTGACAATTATGCTGTTGAGAAGGTTGAATATAATTCTATTCTACATCATCATATTACCCCTCTCTTGAAGTCTAAACATATTCTCATGCTGATAGGTTATCATTTACTTTATTCACTGAATAGTTATTCTTTTCTCAAGCCTTCAGTCATTTACTTAATCATTTCAGAGGCTCTGCTTTTATTGAATTTGCAGTATGAAATTGTTAAATCAGATGTAGTGATCTCTTTAGATTTTGTGTTGAATACTATGTTGAATTTTCATTAAAATCTAGTCATTTTATCTGATATTGAAGCTTCTTACAGAAGATAGAGCTTGCTAAAATGTTCTCAACTTCTCATTTATTTTCCTCTTGTATTTTAACTAGTTCTGATATCTCATTTAGCTGTTCTAGTAGAGGATTATTCACAGCCTTTCATAGCTTATCAGAAGAAAATATTGAGTAGATTTTCATACTGTTTGATAGTTTTAGTCTGTAGCTGTTGTCTATTCTCTCAATGATCTCAAAGAAGTTTTTATTTTGCTCTGTGAGTTTTCTGCTGAGGTGTTGAATTCTATAGTTTTTTAGTAACAAGAAGACTTTATCTTCTATCTTAAAGTTTGACTCACAGTGGTGCTTGTTGACCTGTAATTTCATGATTCTTTGTGTCTTTTTCATATTGTCTGCTGCTAACTTTTAGATTTTCTTCATTTGAATGATATACTGCCTGATATTTTCTCATTTAAGCTTCTCTTCTTTAGATAATATCTTAGACAGTGACTTTCAATCAAAGAACATTTGAGATTCATATTCATAAGCTGTTAGAAAGAGTATTATCTCAGTTGATTCATTTATCAGAGCTTCAGTCACATGATTCATCATTGACAGCCACTTATCTCAGTTGTCCTGATAGTAATTTACATATGAATAGAGCTTGATTACCAGATATTGATTCACAATCTTAGTCTGACCATCTGTTTGTATGTAATGAGCTGATGAAAGCTTTAGCTTAACTTTCAATCATCTGATGAACTCACTTCAAAAGTTTGAGATAAATTGTGACTTATGATTTGACACAATTGAATCTGATACTTTATAATATTCATAGTAGTGCTTCAAAAATAGTCTCACTAGCTCTTTCACATCTGCTTTTCTTGTAGTAGAAGTAGATATAGACTTCTTATTTAGTTGACAAACAATCATCAATATTGCATCATAGTCTCTTTTTGTCATAGAGTCATTTATTAAGTTCATTGAGATGTGCTGCCAGGCTATACTGAGAATTGATAATGACTTCAGCAGTTCTGAAGTTTTATTCTGAGAGATCTTCATTCTTCAACACACTAGACAATTGTTCACATACTGATTAACATTTTTGATTCAGTTATTTCAGTGGTATCTTGCCCTCACTAATAAGTATAGCTTTCTCTTCCCAGGATGTGCTGTAGATGACTACTCATGAATCTTTTTTAGAAGATATACTTGAAGAGTAGAATCTTTCTCAATTGATATCACTAAACACTTTTCAAAATACAAAAGTTCATCTATTAGCTTTTAGTACTATTGTCTCTGTTGTGTTTTCTTATATCCTGGTCTCAGTGATTCTGCTTCTTTGTTTCTTGCCTTGATTTCATTAAGAATATATATATCTTTATTTAATGCTTTGACTTCAATAGATTTCTTGATAATCTTTGAATTCAATCTCTTCAGCTTGAGGAATAGTTGCATCTGAGTGCTTTTGCTATCTTTCTGAACCTCTGATTGACCCAGTATGTCTGCTAATATGTTCTGACACCTTAGCTGATACTGAATTATAAAGTAGAATCAGAAGAGAAACTCTGTTCATTGTACTTGTCTAGTATTGAGATTCTTAATCACCATGAAGTACTCAAGAGTTCTATGATCAGTCAAGATTTTGAATTTCTCTGTTCTCTGAAGGCCTTTCAGCTTAGTATATTATTCTGCCAGTGCCCTCATAATTGCTAGCATCTTCTTGTCATTAATCTCATAGTTTCTCTCTGCTTCACTCATTGAAGCAGAATAAAAGACAACTAGATATTACTGCTCATTCTCACAAAACTAAGATAGAATACTAGCTATAGCATCATCTGAGACATCAGTTTTCATCTGAGTCTCTCAATTTAAATCATAATGACAGAGTATAAGGGGCTGAACCTCTAGATTCGCTCTGGCTGGCTGACTCAGCCTAGCCATTGTTTGCATGTGCGCACATGATCATGCTACATGAGCTTGCTTAAGCTTGTGTTCTCATTTCATTCTTTTCTTCCCTTTCTCAAGCAATTCATCCTTGTTTTATAGGAGGACTAGCCTCTAGTTTTTAGAGCTTAATCCTCTACATTATGAATTACTTCACTCCTTTCATTGATAGGTCACTGGAAGTCTTAATTCTGTATCATGAAGCTCAGCAAATGTGCTGACATATAACAGGCTATTGGAAGTCTTAAATCCTGCATCACAAAGTTCAGTGATAGCACTGGTATATGAATAGACTGGTGGCAGACTTGTACAATGAATATACAAATGAATCAATATGAAGCAATGAGCAGGGATGCCCTCAGCAGCTTTGAACAATAATAGATAATTTTTCTTCAATAGCAGGAACAGGTTCAGCATGAGAACAAAGATATAATAGCAGCACAGGAAGCTGAAATAGCTAATCTACAACAAGCTTTGAATATCTCAACATCAATTCTCTCTCAATTGAACCTGCAATCACTCATTACAGTCAAAAGATCAAATATCAAGCTATTGAACTGCAAGAAGTATAATGATTTTAATCTGAAGCACTACTCTCAGTGAGAGCTAAAGCTTCAATTAAAACTTAAGATTGATGGGAAAGCTTTAGATAATAATGAAAAATATGTTTGATATGTGTACTCAAGACTGGAAGAAATGGCAGCAGCTCAAGTTTACCTCTGAGTTGAGAATAATAATAACAAGATCAACATCACAGTAGAGAGCTTATTGAAGCAGATACACATGCTCCTTAGTGATTCTGCACAACAGAAAAAGGCTATGCAAAAGCTCAACAATTTATGACAGGGTAGAAGAGCTATCTTTGACTTTCTGTCTGAGTTTAATCAGCTACTGCTAGAAGCTGATAGTCATGAATAAGATGATCATATTAAAAAAAGGTATTTAAAATCTGCCCTAAGCATGGAGCTGAGAGAAGGCATGGTGAGTGTAAGAGAATCATCTCTCTATGAGAATTACTGCAAGAAGCTTAGATTAGTTGATCATCAACTCTCTGAGCTTAAGACTTTAAGGCAGTGATCTAAACATCATGAGAACAGATCTTCTTCAGATCATACAATATTTACTCTACACTCTTCACTTTGTCATGCTGTCCTTGATTGATAAAATCAGTCTCAAGCTTTCACTGATGATCTGATGAATCTCTCTCCTGATGCTGTGATCTTAAGTGCTCATCACATCAAATTGATAAATCAGACAGAGATTAATTGATGAAGAGAGCAAGGCCTGTGCCTGAGATGCAGAGTCAGAGATCATATAATTAAGAGCTGCTCATTCAAATCTCTCAGATGCCCTGTCACCCTCATAATAGCTAAAGTGATCTCCTAGCTAGTACTGGATGATGACAATGTGAATATGAGTGAGGATTTGAGAAAAGAGTAGTTCTAACTCAAAGACACTGAAAGAAGCAAAATATGAAGCTTATGAAGAAGCAATAAAGAAGATTTAAATCTAAGATGATATTCAAATCCTTCACTGTTAATGCTTTAGTAGATAATGCCTTTTCAACTAGAGCAATGATAGACAGTGAATATAATGTCTATAATCTTATTTCTCAATTCTACATTAACAAGCATAAGCTCCTGTACATTGAAATTCCTCCTGTTAAAATGACTGACTTTGAAGACTTCATGAGACTCTTCACAAGCATAGTAACTAGCATTCAAATTGATATAGGCAGTCACATAACTGAACAGGCCTTTCTCTATGTGGTGAATGAGTTATATGGTCATGATATGTATCTAGGTGACCCCTGGCTGGCCCAGCAAAAGGTGACCATGATCCCTTATAAAAGAATTGTGAGATTTGAAGAGAGTGACATAGAGATAGAGTCTAGTTCAAATGCAAAAGCTGATGTGATTTCCATCTCTGTCATAAGCTTCTCTAAGCTTGTGAGCACTCAAGAGAAGTAAAACATCAAGATCTTCACTGTCAGTTTGACTGACATTCAAAAGACTCTAAAAGTGAAATCAAAGATTGAACTTAGAGAAAAGCTGCTTAAATATTATCATGAGTTTTTGATCATATTTGATAAGAAAGCTGTCAACACTCTACCTCCACTTCATGACTCATATAGAGATCATAGAATTAAACTGATTAAAAAGACTGATGATAGTATAGAACAACCTCTTTGAAACTTATTATATAATATATCTTGAGAGGAACTACTGGCTTTGTAAAAGACTCTTACAGATTATCTAGATAAGGGTTTTATTAAAGTGAGCAACTCCTCTGCAGCTGCTCTCATACTATTCACAAAGAAGTCTGAAGATGAGCTAAGATTCTGTGTGAACTATCAAGCTCTTAACAAAATCATCTGAAAGGATTGATATTCTCTATCATTAATCAGTGAGATACTACAGTGAATTGAACAGACTAAATGATTCACTAAGCTGAATATTATTGCAGCTTTTCACAAGATTTGAATCACAGAAGGTGATGAGTGGATGACAGTCTTTAGAATCAGATATAAGCTATTTGAGTAGCTGGTTACACTCTTTGATTTGGCCAATGCTCTGAGCACATTTCAAAAATATATCAACTGAGCATTATATAGATATCTGGATGACTTCTGCTCAGTCTATTTAGATGATATCTTGATATTTTCCTCATGAAGCTTACAGGAGCATCATGAGCATGTACAAAAGATGCTTATGTGTCTACAGAAAGCAGGCCTGCAGGCAGACATCAGAAAGAGTGAGTTTGAGATGAATAGCATAAAATATCTTGAATTCATCATTGAAGCAGGCAAGGGTATATGAATGAATCCAGAGAAGATTAAAGCTGTTTTGAAATGAGTAACACCTATCACTCTTAAAAATGTATAAGGATTTTTAGACTTTGCCAATTTCTATAGATGATTTATCAGGGATTTCCTAAAGATTGCAATTTCACTGATGATTCTTACATGTAAGAATGTTTCTTTTTTATGGATGAGCAAGGCTGAGGAAGCTTTTAAGCATCTAAAATCAATGATTATCTCTGCTTCAATCCTGCTTCAATTTGACCCTGATCATAAGACTATATTGAAAATGAACTCCTCAGATTATATCTCAGAAGAAGTGCTGCTACAATATGATGAGCAGAGCATTCTACACTCATGTGCCTTCTTCTCTCACAAGCATTCACCTGCGGAATGCAACTATGAGATTCATGATAAGAAGTTATTAGTGATAATTGAGTGTTTAAAGAAATGAGACATTGAGCTACAAAGTGTAAAGGAATTTAAGATTCTCACAGATTATAAGAATCTAGAATACATCATAACTACACATAGACTAAATGAAAGATAGCTATGTTGAATAGATATTCTCTATCAATTCAACTTCAGAATTGATTACTGGCCAGGGAAGTTGAACACTGGACCAGATGCTCTATCATGAAGAGAGCAGGACATGCCACAGAGCACTGATGATGAGAGAATCAAGCAGAGACAAGCTCAACTACTTAAGTTTAATGTACTGGCACCTGAAATGAAATCAAGAGTAGCTGCTGCCAGCATGGAACCTGAGATGTCTCTTCAAGCTCAGTGAAATGAGACTCACAAAAATGACAAAATTCTGCAGCATCTGAAGCAAATTCTTCATGAGAAAAGATTCAGATTTTCTTCTGAACTCAGCATTAAGATCTCTGTCTCTGAGTGCTCTTTAAATGAGCATGAAGAGCTTCTCTTTCAAAATTGTAAGTGAGTGTCAGACTTCAAACCTCTTCAAACCAGGTTAATGCATGAGGCTCATGACTCACCTCTTATCAGTCATCCTGGGCAAGAGCAAACAGCAGAAGTTCTAATATATGAGTTTTACTGATCAGGCTATGCCACTGATGTGAGAAGAATGGTCAAGAACTGTCATATTTGCAGATCAAACATCACATAGAGAGATCAATATCAGGGACTGCTTAAGCCTCTCCTCATTTCTGAATGTATGTGACAGGAGCTTTCCATGAACTTTATTGTGAACTTATCAAGCTATAAAGAATATACAAATATCATGATTATAATAAACAGACTGATCAAGAAAGTTATATTAAAAGCAGTTAAGAAAACTGATATGAAGACAGTAGCTAGAGTGTTTCTTCACAACATCATCTCTCAATATGACATCTCTAAGATGGTAGTGTCAGATCAAGAATCAGCTTTCACAAGCATATTTTGAACTCAGATGTGTGAAAAATTAGACATTAAGAGATGACTCTTCACAGTCTATTTTTCAGAGACTGACAGAGCTACAGAGCAAATGAATCAGATCTTAAAAATCTATCTACACAAGTACATTAGCTTTCAACAGAATGACTGGTGTGAATGACTTCCTCTAGTAGAGCTGGCCATCAATAATAGAAATGCTGTCTCAACAGACATGAGCTCATTCTTTTTAACACATCTTTTCCATGTCTCCTTCATTGATATAGCTGATGCACCTTCTGTTGAAATGCCACATAATCTCATTGAATTTATAGATGATTATATGAGAAAGGCTCATGAAGTGTTGAAGTGAGCTCAAGTAAAAATGATAGATGCTCAGTAATCTCAAGAGAAATATGCAAATAGACAAAGAGACTCAGCTTCAAGCTTTCAATCTGAAGATAAGATCTGGTTGAGCTTAGAGAACATAAGAACTAATCATCTGTGCAAGAAGCTGAACATGAAATACAATTATTATACTGTGCTAGAAAAGATAGAATCTCATGCTTATCAACTGAATGTTTCATCTGACATTCACAATATCTTTAATATAAAGCTTCTACATGCTGTAGTGACAGATCCCTTGCCTAGTCAGAGGCAAACTGACTGACAATCACTCACTATAGAGATTCTGAAAGGACCTGAGTTTGAAATTAAGGAAATTCAGAGTAAATAAATCTACCAGAGGAAAAAGTAATATCTTGTTAAATGAATAGATTGGACTGAGTCTACATGAAATGATGCAAGTCTCCTACAAGAAGCAAAGGCCTTGAATGCTTGGGAGGCCTCTCAGCAGGCAAAATTAGATGTAAAGAGGACTTTAAATAGTTGTAAAGACCCATAACAAAGAGGGAGAAGGAGGGTATTATAAGGGGTTGAACCCCTAGATTTACTCTGACTGGCTGACTCAGCCTAGCCATCATTCACATGTACACATGTGATCATGCTATGTGAGCTTGCTTAAGCTTGAGTTCTCATCTCATTCTTTTCTTCCCTTTCTCAAGCAATTCATCCTTGTTATATAGGAGGACTAGCCTCTAGTTCTTAGAGCTTAACCCTTTACATTTACAGGTTTTTCAGCAACTTCTTGCTTGAATTTTTTATTGATAAGTTTATCACAGCAGTCTATATCTTATTGATGATCTGACCTCACTACTGATCTCTTCAAAATCTTTCTTGAGATCATTCTATTACATTCTTCTGATATCTCATTCTCAATTATTCACATGCTTGGTAAAACTAGACATAAATTCTTCATGTCTAGTCATGTTTCCTGCTTTATCAACCAGAACTATTCTAGAATTATGTCAGTACTTCTCAGATCTATTATTAGTATTAATGTATTGAGAAATCTTTAGTCATCTATTCACAAATACTAGATAATAATTTTTGTAATTGAGTTTTCTCTTCATTCATTGAATCTTACAATTTAGTGGTTTTTTATCAGCTTTTTAGAGTTTACCCCTAAGACTTTGACACACTTGTGTATAAAGTTTGTGTTAATAAAAATATAGCAGTTTGCTCTAAAATCTACTAATGCTCTTGTAAAAATAGCATATTCATTAAAAGCTACTTTGATATGTACAGTAAAGGGGTTCTCACTCATTAACTAGTTCACATTCAAAGTTTCTAGTGCAACTATCTTATTTGAAAAGGAGGTTTTTTTCAAATTTAATCTTTTCCTGACTTGATGACAACAGCCTCAGTATTCACTTTCTTCAGTTCTATCTCTTACTTATGTGAGCTGTATGAGCAATTTTGAGTTTTGCTTTAGTAATTGAAGCATTTCACATTCTTTTTCCAATTTTTGATTGTCTGTACTAGTATAGTTAGAGTTGATTTACAGTTCTAAGATGTAGAAGTTCCCCTACAGCTGTTTCAGATCATTAAAGTTCTTTCACAGCTGGGCAATTTTTGATTATAATGACTTGGTATACCCTTAAGATAGTGAGTGATCCAGGTGCAGATATGTTAAAACTCCTAAAAAATGCTATAATTGATGCAAACTGCTGCAATTATAAGTTAAAGATCAAAGAAAATTTTATGAAGAAAGTCTGCTTTATAATCTTTCTTATGAACCTAAGCTTTACCAGTCAAGTGTAAGAATTTAGTCATAAATGTATGATAGTCATCTTCATTTCTCATTATTAGATGTTGATATTCTGTTTTTGCATTCTCAAGCTTATTAACATTCTCATATATCTTTTGTAAATATTTGAACACTTTCTCAGCTATTTCAAATTTCTCAGAATGACCTTTCTTCATTTTTGATACTAAGTATCTGGTAGCTTCATCATCAGTTTAGTTTTTAATATAGGCAATATAGTTTTCTTCAGTTGAAAAATAGTCAGTATTGACAGCTAGCTTATATTTCATTCAGAAAAGTTAGTTTTTAAATATCAGTTCTTTTCCATTGGTGAGATGCTTAGAGTCATCAAGTTTGACTGATCATTGTATTTGTTGATTGTTCATCAGTCTGATTTGAGAGGCTAAAGAGTTCACTGTCTGCTATAAGCATTTTATTTCTCTATTAGGCTGTTTATTTGCTGATTAAGTTCACTTACTTGCTTTCTCTGCTCATTATATTCTGCTCTAACCCTTTCTAAAATATCTCTTACCTTATTCATAAGATCAGCAATTTCTTGATATACTCACTCTAAGTCTTGTTCAATTGCCTCAAGGAATTATTTCTTGAATATAAAATTTCTAGACCTTATATTCTTCTCAGTCAGGGTTATCATATCTCAGTTTGATCTTTATAGACTATCAGATTCTTTAACTACTTTTAACATCTTAGTAATTTTTTCAGAAGTTTCAAAATAAAAGTAGATAAGAATTCTCAGAGGTTTTTCATCTAAAAATCTACTTTTAAAAGGGCAAGAAAAGTAGATAATCTTAGTATTATATCACAGCTTCAGCTAGGTGCAGGTGAACTGGTATTTGATTACCAATTAAATAAGCTATCTGAGTGAATACTAAGATGATTTCTAAAAGATAGGTTCAAAAAAGGCTCTGTTTATATAGCTATTTTTCTCTAGTGCTGTTGTCATATGATTGCCACATTTATGTATTATTCATACACAGGGTAATTGTGAGATTGTTTGCTATTGCTTAGGCAATTGTTATTTACTGATCATCTTGACTCATATGATAACTGATCACCTTAGCCTGTATGATTATTGATCACCTCGGCCTGTGATGATTATGCTGTTGAAAAAGTTGAATATAATCCTGTTCTATATCATCACAGCCTTTTTTTTCATAGATACTGATCTCAGCAGCTCTGGAAGATAATTGATTTTGAATATAGAAATATGAGTGTAAAGTATTTATTGATATAGAGGATAATACTTATGATGCTTATTTAGTGATATTGAAAGACTAATTGTATGAGATGATTGTTATGAGAGCATTTATTACTATAAGAATAAAAAGAGAAGATATCTTTTGCTTTTTGAACTTTTTTTCTTTATAATCTCATAATTAGAATTATTATAAATTTCTTGCAGTTGCTGCTATCTCTGATCTTAAAGCTTTTCTTATTTCTCCCTTATCTTTATCAATATGACATAATCAATTTCTGTACTCTTTAAGTAAGTTCTTCTGTTTTTTATTATATTTGATATCATCATATATATAATGACAGTTTGACAAATCTACTGAGTCATAGCTCATGATTGTTTAATCATATGACTGATTTTATTTTAAAAATATCTTCTGTAAGTAATACTTATTTGAGTAGTTTGTCTATAATATGTGATTATCTCTACTGTGAAAAACACTATGATTCTTGTCATCTTATATATAAGTCATATATCTGAGTAAGTATAGTATATCTTTAACTTCTTTACTCATTGTAATAATTGATAATTATTTATCTAGCTTACTTTTTCTTCTGAGTTGAGTCAGCTGCTTGCTCTTTGAGATTTTTTGTTCTTTACAGAGTAAGTGAAATCAGTGAAGGTCTCACATTATTGAATTAAGCTACTGTATTTGATAATAGTGTTGACAGCTTCCTCTCAAGCTATTCATTCTATGAAAGCTTATGCTACTGTCTTGATTAATGTTGCCTGTCATGCTTAGTATCAAATTGAGACTGCAGGTGCACTGATAGCATTCTCTGAGAATGAAAAGTGAAAGAATACAGAGAAAAAAGTTGTGTATGAGATGAAGAACTCTGAGTTGACTGAGAAGAAGAGTATTGAGCTTGAAGAGAGAAGAATTGCTGTTTCTGAGCAATATATAATGACTGTGATGATTGTGAATAGAAATTAAGTCAGGGAGAACTAGAGATGTGCATCTGAGCTCTTGACTTGTTCAGACAATAGTGAAATGAATTTTTTCTAAAGACTTGATAATTTTTGATGTCTTCTTTGCCTTATTAAAATCGTATAAAAAAAACTCATTTGAGAAAAAGTAGTGAAAAGAGTATATGCATGAGAGAGAATTAGTACTTAGCATACTTTTCAGAGTGAGTTTAATGCACTTGTTACTGTGATTTCTATTGTTCAAAAATATCAAATGTCTCAGTCTCTTGAATATTTTTAAGAGATTTTCATATATTATCTGAAGATTTATAGCTCTTTCAGTGTATATAATATTATTTTTTACTCTGATATTTCTTTTTCTTTAATATTTTCTCAACTTGAAATTCTTTCTCATTATTCACTAGCTCTGATACTGGAGATAGAGTAGTGATATCTCACATTTTGTAAGATTCAAAAAGTGAGATATGAAAGACAGAGTGAATGTTAAGTATTAAGTGTGAAATAGAGAGTTTATATGTCTATGTATTTCAAGATTTAATAATTTAGAAAGAATTAACAAATTTATAATTTAATTTTCTAGTAAAGTAAAGTATATGAAAATTCTTTACATTAAGGAGCACTCAGTCCTCTACATGAAAGTGCTTTATGCTGTGTTTGAAGTCATAGTATATCTTTTGCATAGTCTTGATCTTCTTCAGCTGTTTTTGAATCTTTTTCTATATTGCTTGTATTTTTTTAGCCTAATTGATTGCCTCAATTGAGTTTAAATAAAGTGAATTACTGATATTAATCTGAAGGGTAGATTTATAGTCAAGGAGTATATAAGCTAAAACTTCATTGATTGAACTATGTCATAAATTATTATAGATGAACTATGCTAAAGACAGTCATATCTACCTCAGTCATTCTAATAGAAATTCATGAAGCATTAAAGATAATACTTCAGTATTTAATTCTGATATTCAGTTTAATTATTTGTTTATGAATGAATGGCTATGAATAAAAGGCTGTAAATAGTCTTCATTTGAGAGAGTTGATCATTATCAACTTGTGAAAAGAGCTCCTTTATCTAAAATATGATTTTTAGAGATATCAAATACACTATAAGTATGAGTATAGATAATGTTTACAAGATCTTCTGCAGTAATATCTTTTGTATATGAAATGTACAGAGTATATTTTATTAAGACATCATATAAGATAAGAATTATATCATAAGTCTTGTCAAGTCAAGTGATGACCAGGAGATCAGTGATAAAGTCCATAGTGATAATTTACTATAAATTGATTGATATTGAAATTGAGTCAAGTTCATCATACTGTTTGTGATAGTGCACTTTTACCCTCTGACAAGTATCACAAATATGAATATATTTAGTGATATCTCAGATAAGATCATGTCAATAGTACTTACTTTGAACACACTCAATAAACTGTTTTATATTAAAATAATCTCTTTGTAAGTCATCATGATTGATATAAATTATCTTTTTGATCAATACTTATTGTGACAGAATATAAACTCTATTGTTTGTCTGAAGTAGGCTGTCTTTTAAGATGATTCAAGATATATCACTACTCAAGATTGTATCTTTATCTCTTATTTTCTACTTCTTTACAATTGCAAAGAAGTCTGAGTTCTGTGCTTTAAGAGAAACAGAGGTAAGAGACTCTGATATATTTATATATACTGATTTAAAGACTGTAGCTGTGTTAATCAGTAGTCTGAAAATATTTTAATTTTTAAAATATCTCATTAAAACTAGATTTCTCTTTCTCAGACATTTTCTGATCAGCATATTGAGTGATTTCAATGAGTATGATGTGAACTTGTGAGTGAGCATTTGATGCAGTGATAAGAGAGAATTTGCACTCAGAGTAAGATTTGAGAGAGATTCAGAGCTCAGAGTGTTGAGATTAAGAGATTTAATGCAAAGTGTGCGCTTTTGATCATAGATTTGCATGCAGTTAACAAGAATTATAAGTTTTTCATAAAAGTTAAATTCTCAACTCTGTTTGACACTGTGATGAAGCTTCTCTTACAAGATAAAAAGTATGATTTTATCATAAAAAGAGTCAATGTAATCTGCACAGTGACTGAGTTCATCAGCTGAGTTTTATTTATCTAAGCAGTGATACAGAATAAAGTTATATGCTAATAATATTTCTGCTCATCTAGACTGATATTGATTCAGTATTTTAATTATTATGAAATACTGAAAATTAACATAGTTAGAATAAACATAGATTAAATATTAACTCTTTTTTAGATAATAATATCAATTTTCGAAAAATGCAATAATTATATGAAGTTTCTTATCATGAGTATCATATTATACTTTTGCATCTAGAAGTTTGCAAGATCAGAATGCAATTGAGTATTATTAATTATCATCTTGTTTTTGAAAGATAATGATAGTCACTGCTGCTGTAGAGATATCAAGTTCAATATAAATTTCTCAGTTTAAGTTAAAATAATTAAGTAAAGAAGTTTATATGAAGTGTTCTTTTAGATTATCAAAGACACATTAGACATCCTTTGTCCATAAGAACTATAACTTTCATCCCGTCTTCTTTGAGATCTTTATAAGATTAAAAAAAGGCCTTATAATTTTGAAATAGTTTTCAATGAAGTGATAATAGAAGTTTGCAAATCTTAAAAAAGTCTGAATTTTCCTAACACTAGTTGAGACTAATTATTCTGTAATAATTGTCACTTAATCTGATTCTATTTCAACACTCTGAGATCCAATAATAAATTTCAAAAAGAAGGTTTTATTTTTAACAAACTCATATTTATTGTGTTTTGCAAATAGATTTATATAGTTTAAGCATTTAAAGATCTTTTATACATGCATTTTATACTCATTCATTGAGTTTGAATAGATAAGAATGTCATCTAAGTAAATCACACAGTATATATTAAATAGGTCTGCTAAGATGTAGTTTATATAGACTTAAAAGATGGTAGAGGCATTTGCAAGCTCAAAAAATATAATGTTATATTCAAAGTAGTTATATTATATGTAGAATACTGTTTTTTATCTATTACTGCACTGAATGTGTGTTCTGTAATAAGCATCTTTAATATCAATCTTGGGGAAGATTTATACTCCAGAGAGTCTATTCTAACATCTCACTAACAAGAGGTAACAAATATCTATTTTTGATTATAAGATGATTCAGATCTCTGTAGTCTATACAGAGTTGTAGATTTTTATTCTTCTTTGAAACAAGAGAATGAGAGCATCTGCAGAGCTCTTAGAAAGAGATGTTCAGCCTTTTTTCAGTGCACTATTCAAGTAGTCCTGAAGAGTTTTTAACTCTATTTCAGAGAGATTATAGATAGACATAAATGAGAATCTAACTTCTTTATCAAAGTCAATTGAATGCTCTGCATCAGGTATAAATATACTGGACACATCTTCCTCAGAGAAAAGATGCATATATGATCAAACATAGTCAGGCAAGTCATTGATGAAAGTTGTATTTGCAAGTATGCTAACTTCTAACAGTGTTGAAATTTTAGAAGAAGATCTATAAGCCTATAAAATTGAGACAGATACTATTATAAATACATAATCAGAAGCATCAATAAGTAATTCATTAGCAGTATCTATAATACTCAGAGCTATATTTTTGATTGTTTAATGTTTGATAAAAATAGAATTTTTTATCTTTTCAATTAATAAAAGAATTGAGCTGTTTGAGCTACAGAAATTCTAATATCATGTTATAGTCTAAAAGTTTGATAATATAAAAGAAGTAAAGTTCTCTGATTATAGTTTTCTTACTATCTGAGACTTCTACCTCTAGATTAATAGTTTCAAATGAGCATATTTAATGATCATTAAATCCGTTTATTCTGTATAATATGTGCTCTGTTGATTGCAATTTATGTGATTTGACTCAAAATTCACTGATGAAATTTACCTGAGCTTCAGAATCTATAAGAGTAAGAATTGATATATTCTTTGTGAGTATTGAAATTTGAACAGAAAGAAGAAAAAATAGACTTGATGATTGCTGACTTTTGAGTATGTTGAGAGTTGTCATTGCAGTATAAATAATACTTATTATTTATTTTTTTCCTTTTTTAGATTTGATTTGAAAGAGAACTTTGATAAAAACTTCGAAGTTGAGAATTTGTCTTCAACAGACTTATCCTTCTGAGTCTTGCAGTTTGCATTAAAGTATATAAAGCTTTGATGAATATCATATCAGATGTCAGAGCACTTTTTGCATTTTCAGCTTTTTTTTTTTTGGTACTATTAATGTATCATCATGTGAATCTTTTCTGCAAGTAATACTCTTTTATTGTGTAGTTTCACTTACTAATGTAATAGTCTTTGAAATATTGCTCTTCATAATGATCAGTTTTATGATAAAAGTATCATAGAAGAGATCTCATAGCTTGACTACATATCTCTCAAATTCTGCATAAAGAGAGGATAGAATTTTGTCAAAGAGATGCATCTTTCGCTGATGATCACTATATTTCTCAAGGAGATGATTCTCAATTGATTGAAGAGTAAATAAAAAGTCATAAATGATTTGATCTTCAGATTATCTCAATATCTGTTTCTTCAACTTATAGTTCTGGCTTATTTTATCTAGGTCAATTTTCTTGAGATGAATTCAGTTATAGAATTTATCTCAGATAATTGATGTCTTTAGTTTGATATAGTATTGTTATCATTTATATTGCAATTTAATATCAAAATGTATTACTGCTTCAAGATTTTATATTCATCATCATTCTCAAAATAATATTCTTGATAGAAATAAAAGGTAAAGCTTGAGAAGATAAAGTCTTCTAGTTCTTTAAGACATTTTGTCTTAAACTCATTTGAGAGTTTTAGAATTAGTGCAGGATAAGACTTAGAAAGAGTGGAATTGATATTAATAATGTGATCTATTGACTCTGCTCTGTATTACTTGCTCTTAAAGATTTAAAGTTCTACACTAAAAGTGTTGACTTATTATTGTAGTTTAAGAATTTTTTTATATATCTCTTGCTGTTCTTACTTTTATTAAACTATCTGAATCTTTTTATTAACTGATGTAGCAAGTACTTCAGTGTTTCTTTCTGAAGTCAGACTTGATAATTGTTCATAGAAGATTTCTTCTATACACACTTCTTCATTTAATATTGTATATAAGGTGTCAGCTCATAGATTACATTTTGAACTCATTGTTATAGACTTAATAAATAACCTCTATTAGAGTGATTAAAAACTATGAAGACACTCAGATGAATAAACTAAATGTCAAAAGAAAGTATGAGAAGCTCTATAACTAAAATCATAATAAGATAGATATATAAATACTGTAAATATTATAAAGAAAAGAGAATAGCAATAAATGAAATATATATATAACATTGAATAGTAGCTAAACACTGAATCTCTTAATAAAATTTTAAAAATTTAGAGTAATTATATATATGAATGAATAGCAATAGATTTTATTTCTAATTTTTTATAAAATAAAAAGTTAGCAATACAGTAATCTTAATCTTTATAAAATGCTAATTATATTCTTCAAAAAGTACTGATGCTAATGAACTAATTTTTGAAAAGTACTAATCTGTGCTGATTTTGAATGCTGAATTTTGAGATGATACTGATTCTTTAAAAGATACTGATTTTAAAATACTTTGATAAGCAGTATGAAGATAATATAATTGATAAGTGAGTCAGTCATATAAGCAAGTTGACCACTTTTCATCTCATCTCATCTCAGAACAACATTTTTATCATCAAAAATATCAATTATATAAAGAAATAAAGCCTCTACTCAGGAAGGAAGACTTTTTTTAGTCATTTAAATATTTAAAAATGGTCAAATTTCAAGTGTATGAGCTGCAGCAAAGCTGTGTGATATTTCATATTTCATCATAGATGATTGAGTACATAGTCATATAGCATATATTAACACTTCTTCAAAGAACTAAAAACTTAGTCTTACAGAGAAAGAATTTCTTATTCAATGAATTCTGATCATAAATAAATGAGATCAGTCTCTCTGAATTACAGCTGTATGAGAAATGACTAATCTTCTTCTTATCAGATGAGGATTCAATCTCTCACTCACAGTGAGTAAATACTGAGTATAAAACTTTGTTAATTATTATGATGAGCTGAAATTCAAGTTTTCATATAAGTATGATTATCAGCAAATTTTATGTGAAGATCTTGAGATTATCTGTAAGTGATTTAGACTCATATAAAATACTATTATAAAGTATGAGATTCTGAAAGATGATATTTACAACTTTGATGAGACTGAGTTTCAGATAAGTATAATTGAGACTGTTAGAGTAATGACTGAATCTGAAAGAGCTGAGAATCCTAAGCTTGTATAGTCTGAAGATCAGAAATGAGTGACTGTTATTGCTGAAGTTAATGAAACTGACTAAGCCTTACATATGATGATTATCCTTAAAGGAAAAATATATTAATTCTACTAGTATGAAACAAAAAGACTATCATATAACTAAATGATTGAAGTCAGTGAGAATAACTAGACCACTGACTAGCTGAGCTTATATTGACTGAAAGAGATATTTAATAAGGAGACTCTATCTTATATGAATAGCAGATATTGACTGTTGATTCTAAATTAGCACTGAAGCTATATCTTAGCTGAATTTAATAAATTTTGCACTGAGAATCAGATTATTGTCCTCTACATGCTATTACATTTCTTTCATCTTCTTTAGTCATTAGATGTTGACTGCTTCTTACTCCTGCAAAACTATATCTAGATAGTAGGTGAATACTAAATGTGGCTTGAGATCAATCATATTGACAATGAGAAGTTTTTGAGTCTCTATCCTGCAGCTCAGATGCAGGCTCTGACTGCGAGCAATATCAAGAGCAGCTTTAGAGCTGCTTAGCTAGTTCTGTACGATCCTATGTAGATTCTCTCACAGCTTAATATCATAATGCATACCCTCATCCTCTCAGAGACTTTTCACAGCTTTCAGGCCTTCTGGGCCACAGTCATATCATATATTATACATCAATTGGAGCAGCAGGCTGAGAAAGTTAAAGAATATATCAAGTATTGTATGCAGAGCTCACTCAATCCAATCAATCATGCTCTAAGTCAGCTAATTAATAGATGTCAAATGACAATACATAATGCTGCTATTTTAATAGCTGAAAACATAGAGTTAAGAGCTACAAATATCAAATAAAAGAAGAAGTGAGAAAGAGGCTGTACATATGTAGCTCAAAAAAGTGCTTTGAGAATTGAAGAAGACTTGAATTATATACAAAGAGTCAATGAATGAGAGTAGAAAGTAGTTGAAACTGCTGAGTTATAATCATAAAAATATACAGCACCACAGTGTAGTATATATGGAATTATTGAGCATACTGTCTGTACATGCTCTAAGCATATAAGAAATAATTTATAATATAATTTGCTAGTTTTTCTTTATAGTTGAAACTTTGAAAGTATTCTTGTTGTATAGTGGAAAGGAAAGTAGCTGACTCACTTATATGACTAACTTGCTTATTGATTATGTTAAATTCTTTAGTAAGCAATATGGTATGCAGTGTGAGGGCAAAGAGCTAGTATAGAGAGTCTTGATATCACATAAGATACATGCATAAAAGTTACTTGAATATTTTAATCAAATAAAATTAGTTACAAAGCACATTAAATAAAAATTTATCAAAAGTAAAACCTTTTTTATAAGATTTATTATTAGATCTTAGAATATTAAAATAAATTAAAATAAAACTAAATTAAATAATAATTATTATAGAATTATCATAACTCAACTAAAGTCAAAATGATAACAAGGTAACAACTTTAATTTATCTATTTAACTAGGTAGCTGCGATAAAAATACTAAACTTAGAATTAAAATAAAGAATAAATGAGTAGCTAAATAAATAAAAATAACTAAAAATAAGATTATATTAATCTTCAAAGTATATATAATTATGAATTGAATTAAATCAATATGAGTAACTGAATATGATTGAAGTCAGAATGAGTCAACCTTGAAAGCATAGTAAAGTAAATCAATCTTAATTCATATACAAGTAGTTATGTTGTAATATTACCTTTTGATTTAAAAGAGTTTTTACTCTCAAGCAGTTATATTAGAAGTAATAAAAGAGTAAAATAAAAATTCATTAAGCTTATCAGTAGATTAATTATTTTGATTATTATTTATTAGATTCTTGTCTAAAGGCTGAGATTTTTTAGACTGTTTGATAGTAATAGAGTTAAGAAAAATGTGAATAGAAATGACAGTCTTCAACTTAATAATTAAGAGATTTACAGTATATATAATAACCTTTTTGATAGAATTTTTCCTGTTGAGAGGGTGGAATTGACAGAGTATATGATAAGAAACTATTTAAAAGATCAAAAGTATTTACTTAAATTTGATTAAGATTCATAAAATTATGATATTTATGATCATTAGAGTGATCAAGATGATCAGAATAACGTTATGATATAAGAATATCAAGATGAATAAATTAATTTTTAAAAGAAAGTATGAGAAGCTTTATAACTAGAATTGTAAAAGAATAGATATATATATACTGCAAGTGCTATAAAGGAAAACGAATAATGATGAATAAAATATATATGTAGAATTGAATAGTAGCTAATCACTAAATCTCTTAAAAAAACTTTAAGAATTCAAAGTATTTATATATATAAGTAGTAATAGATTTTATCTCTAAATTTTCATAAAATAAGAAATTAATAATACAATAATCTAAATTTTTATGAAGTACTGATTCTATTCTTCAAAAAGTGCTAATATTAAAGAACTGATTTCTGAGAAGTACTAATATATGCTGATTTCAAATGCTGAATTTTGAGATAATACTAATTCTGTAAAAGATACTGATTTTAAACTACTTTGATAAACAGTGTTAAGGTAAGTGCTTTAATAAGCAGTGTGATAAGCAGTGTGAGATAAACAATGTGAGGGCAAGGAGGTAGTATAGAGAGTCTTGATATCATATATGATGTAAATGAATATGAAGAACTGAAAGCTAATTGCTGAACAATACGTAGAAATTCTTTGTAGATCTAAGAGAGATATAGATACTGAGCTAAATGATTTAAAATTGATATATTGAGATTTTAGTAAAATTAAGATATCTTTGAAAAATTCAGTTAATTCTGAGCTATAATTTTATAGAGAAAGTATTTAAATTTTGTAATAGAGATTATCAAAGATTTATTTGATTCCTGCTTTATACTATATAGTTTATTTTCTACCTCAATTATCTTATTTGAATTGTTATATACATGAGAAAGTTGATTGAGAATGAGGTTATAATTTCAATTTTCTATTTCTTCATCTTGAACTAGCTGGAGAAGAATTATTGCTTGTACATTTAAATATAAATTCAAGTTGATATAGTAGAACTGGGTAATTTGATCTCCAATAACAGCTTGATTAACATATAGTTTAGCTTTGATTAAAATTGACATTCAGTCTGCAACTGTTGATTTTGACTATAAAGCTACTGAATAGCACTCTTAAATTCCTGATGAAAAGTAGTAAAAGAAGTTTCTATAATGAAGATAAGAGCAAAAGATCAAGAAAAAAAGATAAAAATTTATAAAAATTTTTGAGTACTCAGTGAAGATCAATCAAACATAAGTATAGATATAGATATAGATATAGATATGAACATGAATATAAGACTTGTTTACTCAATCTCCAGAGCTTATAATAAATAGGAGTTTAGTATTATATTATAACTCAACAAGAGTTAGAATAATAACAAGACAACAGCTTTAATTTATCTATTAACTAGACAGCTATGATAAGAATACTAAACTGAGAATTAGAACGAAGAATAAATGAGTAGCTGAATATATAGAGATAATTGAAGATTAGATAAAATCAATCTTCAGAGTAGATATGATTGAGAAGCAGATCAAATTAACATAAGCAACTAAATATAATTGAGATTAAAATAAATCAACCTTGAGAGTGTAGTAGAGCAGATCAATTTTAATTCATATACAAGCAGCTACACAGTAATAGAAATAATTAATCTCTATTTTTATTAAAAATATTTAAATTTTTTCAAGATTTACAAACTTTTATTATTATTTTATTAAAAATTATATCAAAACCACAGAATTTTTTTTAATATAATAAAAATTCTGAAGAAGGAAAAGTAAAAATTATAGTTTACTTAAATAGAAAATAAATAATATATCTTTAATTTTTTAAAGAATTATTTTATATAAGCTCTTCTATTTATTTATTTTGACTTAAGTTGAGGAACTCAGATTGAATCTGATATCTATATAGCAAGAGTGATTATTATTATCTCTTAAAAATAAGATTATAATCAATGATATTTAATTATATTCTAATTTTATAAACTTTTAGATATAGAAATATAATATATTATTTATAATAAAAAACTTTATACAATTATTGTATTTTTTAAAAATTGATATTATTATTTAAAAGAAAGTTAATATTCAAATTTTATTTATTTTGATCATGTTAATTATCAGTATTTAATGATAATTAAAATATTAAATCAATATCAATTTAAATAAATCAAAGTATTAACAGTATATTATTTCATTATATATCATTATCAGAATAAATAAAACCTATCTAGTAAACTTAGTTGCTATGCAGATTACACTGACTCTTTTCATAATAAGATTATATTTTCTATCTTGTAAAAAAAACTTTGTAATAATATCATATAAAATTAAAAATTTAACTTTCATAAAATAATTATAATTCTTATGAACTTTATATAGATCTATAATTAAAAATATATACTTATATAAAATCTATTAAAATTAATACTCAAAGCTCTGAGTTTCTTTTAAATTTTAATTTAATTGTAGATTTTCTCTTATGATTTCAATATATATTTATTTATAAACTTGCATCATACTTGTTAAAATTATTCAAAATGCTGATTAAACTACCTTTGAAAAAGAGAAATCAAGTTTGAAAAAGATATTTTAAAAATTAAAGTATTTTCAGACTTTTGATTAATACTTCTATAATCTTTGAATCTATATATATAGATATATTAAAATCTCTCATCTCTTTTATTATTAAAGTATAAAACTTAAACTTCTTTATAATAGTAATAAAGTAGAAAAATAAGTGATAAAAATATAATTTTAAATAATAATATATTTTAAATAATCTCAGAATATAGTTTATTTTATATAAATAGTAAAATATATTTTTTATCATAATATATACAGATTAAAGAGGTAGTTTATATCAATTATAATGATTTATAATAGTGATATTTTGATATAAAATAATTTATTAAGTTGGTTTAAAGTAAGTACTATTGATATGATTTTATCTAAAATATCATTAAATATATTTATACTTGTAATACTTATCAGAGAGTAAAAGTATATTATTATAAACAGTATAATAAACTTAATTTAATTTTATTAATTTAATTTCATACTGAGTTAGCTATCACACTAAGTCAGCCAGCAAATTCACTGTATCTCAACTAGGTAGTTTTTAATTCAAATTATCTCAATGCAATAAAACTCAATTAAATTAAATTAAATTATACTTGATTGAGAGTATATTAGTCTTATATGCTCAAGTATTTTACAATTGCTGTATCTTTGTGATACTCATACATGTGCTGTGAGCTCAGCAGCTGAATGCTTGAGAAGTTGAACAACTGGCTGTTCAACAGGCTCTGCAGGCTCTATAGAGTCTACTAGAAGACTTTGAACTTCTTCACTAGTTATACCTCTTACTTCCTGCTCAATTCAGTATCTAGATCTCTTGCACTTTTGCTTCTTTATCTCATTGATATTGAATATATTCTGATATTGCTTCTTCATAATTATGGCACTGACTATTCTATATTCACAGACTTTGATAATTTGATTAAAATTTTTCACAAAGCCTTGAGGCTGACTCTCTACTAAGCCCTTAATCTTATTTGCCTGCCAGTATAATTACTGGAGATTACTAGGTGTTTGAAGTACTCAGGATATAGTTGAATTGCTAAAGCTACTATGTGAAGAGATAGAAATCTGTAGTTGAATATTTAGCTACTAGAAGACATAGTTAGGCTGAAAAAATTTTATTTTAGTTGCTTTGAAGTTATTTTGAATAGTTTGAGGTTTGAAGGCTGCAGCATATGCTGCAGTATAGACGTCTAGAAAATCTGCCTTCTAAATAGCATTAAATCTAAACTGCATTTACTGCTGAACTAGATCTCTATACACTCACTTTAAAACTGAAAAAACACTCACATCTAGTAACTGCAGAAGGTGAGAGGAATGAGGTGACATATAAAGGTATATTATAGCATTATCCTTGCAGATTTGGTCAAATTCTGGGATAAGATAATTACTGTGCTCATTCAGAATAAGAAGAATAGATCTGCCAACTCTGCAAGGATTTGCTACTGGAATAAACATCTGTTGAAGCCATCTCAGGTCTATTTCATCAGTAGTTCAGCTATTTGAACTGATATCTAGCCTTTAGCCTTTTAGAAGGCCTTCAAACCAATATTCTAACAAGCTTTAGCCTTTCAGAATGAGATAATAAGGTAGAGCTCATTCTAACATGTTGACTGATTCAATTACAGTCACCTATTCATAGTTTTCAGGCTGTAGGAGCTTTGCTCTGCCATAATGCTTACTACTAGTAATGATATTAATAGTGGCATAGAGTCCTATAGTAAAGCCAGTCTCATTAAAGTTGTATATATTCTCTGATATAATCTCATGCTCAGTAATTATATCTTCTAAGATCTTAAATCAATTCTTTATAATCTGCTGATCTTCACACTTGGTCCCGTCTTGATTATAATATCTGAAATAGTAGCTTTAGAACTTCATATGATATTTAATCAGCCTTGAAATCTAGTTCTTGCTGATCTAAAGAAGAGAAATAGTGGAGGCAGTGGAATTCTGTAAAATAAGAAGATAATTAATAATATCTTTAATAAATGCTGACTGAGAGGGGAATTTATATTTAGCTTGATTCAGCACTCATTCAACTAGGTTATTCTCTTCAGCAGCAGATAATTTGTGAGAGTTTGCATGTCAATTCACCTATGAGATTTAATGTTTAAGATGATCTTGAAGAGTAGACCTAGACATATTAAATAGCTTTGCAGCGTTACAAATTGAGACCTTTTTATCATTTTGAATAGATATTATTGTAAGTTCAATCCTCTCCTTTTGCTCAACTGAATTTGAAGAGTTTTTTTAGCATTTTAGTGGTATAATTGCGCGATGAATTGAATAAATAGTTAAATTAGTAGGCGGAGAAATTTAGTAGCTAACTTAGTATGGTGGCCGACTCAGTATGAAATTATATTATAAATCAATTTATGATAATACAATCAATAAGCAAGTGAATCATATAAGTAAGTGAATCACTTCTCACTCTCTGTACAATGAAAATGTTATTAAAGCCTCAACTATAAAGAAAAACTAGTAAATTATATTATAAATTATTTTCTATACACTTAGAGCATATATAAACAATATGCTCAATAATTCCATATACACTATACTGTGATGCTGCATATTTTTATGATTATAACTCAGTAGTTTTAATCATCTTCTGCTCTTATTTATTGACTTTTTATATGTAATTCAAGTCTTTTTTAACTCTCAAAACACTCTCTTGAGCTATATATGTATAGTCTCTTTCTCACTTTCTCTTTTAATTGACATTTTGAGTTCTTAACTTTTTGTTTTCAGCTATTAGTATAGCAGCACTGTGTATTATTATTTGACATTCCTTGATCAGCTGATTTAGGGTATGATTAATTGAATTGAGTGAGCTCTGCATATGATGCTTGATATATTCTTTAACTTTCTCAGCTTGCTGCTCCAATTAATATATATTATATAGTGTGACTGTTATCTAAAAGGCATAAAAGTTGTAGAAGATCTTTGAGAAAGTGAGAATATGCATCATGATATTAAGTCATAAAAGAATCTACTCAGAATCATATGAAATCAACTCAGCAGCTCTAAAGCTACTTTTGATGTTACTCTCAATCAGAGTCTTCATTTGAGCTGCAGAATAGAGACTCAGAAACTACTTCTTGTCAATATGATTAGTCTCAAACTATATGTAATTTTCTACTTACTATTTATAAGCAGTTTTTAGAAGTAAGAAGCAGCTAATATTCAATGACTGAAGAAGATAGAAGAAATGTGATAGCATATAGAGGACAATGATCTAATTCTCAGTGTAAAATTAATCAAATTCAGCTGAGGTATGACTTCAGTACTAGTTTAGAATCAACAGTCAATATCTGCTCTTCATATAGAGTAGAATCTTCTTATTGAACATCTCTTTCAATCAGTACAAGCTCAGCTAATCAGTGGTCCAGTCATTCTTATTGACTTCAATCACTCAGTTTTGTGGTAGTTCTTCTGTCTCATATTAGTAAAATTAATATATTTTTCCTTTGAGAATAATCATTGTACATAAGACTCAGCCAGTTACATTGACTTCAGTAATAACAGTCATTTATTTCTGATCTTCAGACTATACAAACTTGAGATTCTCAGCTCTTTTCAAATTCATTAATCACTCTGACAGTCTCAATTACACTCATTTAAAACTTTGTCTCATCAAAGTTATATATATCATCTTTCAAAATCTCATACTTTATAATAGTATTTTATACAAGTCTAAATCACTCACAAATAATCTCAGAATCTTTATATAGAGCTTATTAATAATTATAATTATATAAGAATTTGAATTTCAGCTCATCATAATGCTTGACAAATATTTATACTCAGCATTCACTCACTATGAGTGAGGAATTGAATTCTTGACTGATAAGAAGAAAATTAATCATTTTTCATACAGCTGTAACTCAGAAAGACTAATCTCACTCATTCATGATTAGAATTCATTAAACAAGAGATTCTTTCTCTATAAGACTAAGTTTTCAGTTCTTTGAAAATATGTTAATACATGTCATATGATCATGTATATATATATATGATAAGTTAAAATTTTATAAAAGATTTCATATAACTTTGCTGTAGCTCATATACTTAAAATTTGATATTCTTTAAGTGTTTGAATGACTAAAAGAAGCCTTTCTTCCTGAGTAGAAACTTTATTTTCTTATGTAATTGATATTTTTAATGTAGAGTATTTCTCATTGTATAAAGAGTAAGATATGATTCACTTATTTATATGATTTACTCACTTATTAATTATATTAAATTATTATTATTAACTTTATTACTAATTTTTTAAACATAATTTACCTAAACAAAATCTATAATACAACTTTAGTTTTAATTAATATTTTAATTAAATATATTTTATATATTTTATATATAAAAGATATTATTGTAGAAGGTATTTTAGCTATTATATTTACTTATACTTATAGTATTTTTAAAATTTTTAAAAATTATATTTTAGATAGAAAAACTTCTTTTACAAATTAATACTAATTAACTCTATATTATTTATTTGAAGTTAAATAAAAGCTATTTATAATTTTTTATTAACAAATAAATAATTAAACTAAATATTAAAATTAAATACTAAAGTATTATTTTTAATATTTTATAAATTTTTATTAAAATAGTTGAGTTATATAACTGTCTTCAATACAATTTATATAATAATAGAGAATAAACTTTATTCATATTACTTGACAATGTATGATCACTGAGTTGAAAAAGGTAATCATAACTATTTAATAATAGTATAATAATAATTTTATAATTACGCTATAAATAAATATATTGTAAATATAAATATTATTTAATAATAATCTAATAATCATATTTTAAAAAGAAGTAATTATATTAAAAAAAAAAATTATAAAAATAAAGTCTTCTTTAAATCTATTTTTTAAAAATTATCTTGATATTTTATTAATATTGTTTATATAGTTGACAATTAAATATATATTTATTTGTATATCTCAATTGAACTATAGTAGTTTATTTATAATACTTTATAACATATTTAATTAATGAAGTTTTAGCTTATATACTTTTTAACTATAGATTTATTCTCTAAATCAATATCAATATTTTATCATATTCAAGCTTAATTGAGATAATTAACTAAGTTAAAAAAATTGATTAATATAAAAAAAAAATTAAAAATAATTGAAGAAGATTAATACTACACAAATTATATATTATAACTTTATATATAATATAAAATACTTTCATATGAGAGATTGAAAACTTTTCAATAAAAAAATTTTTTATATGCTCTGTTTATTAAAAAATTAAATTATAAATTTATTAATTCTTTTTAAATAATTAAATTTTAAAATATATAATATATAAACTTTTTTTATAATATTTATTATATAATATTTATTCTATTTTTTATATTCTACTACTTGAACTTCTTAAAATTAAATATAATACTACTTTATCTTTAGCATTAAAACTAGTAAATAATAAAAAAAAATTTTTAATTGAGAAGATATAAAAGAAAAAAAAAAACTAAAATAAAAAATAATACTATATATACTGAAATATTTATAAATTTTCTAATAATATATAAAAATCTCTTAAAAATATTTAAAATATTAAAATATTTAATATTTTTAAATATTAAAAATTATAGTAATAAATATATTAAATTTAATTTTAAAAATATACTAAGTATTAATTCTCTATTTATATATATATATATTTTTTTTACTCTATTTTTTTTCAAATAAGTTTTTTGATTATATGGTTTTAATAAGGCAAATAAGATATTAAAAATCCTTAAATTATCAAAAAATCGTTTTATTATCATATGAATTAAAAGAATAAATCAAGGTATTTAAGTATATATTTATAATTCTCTTTAATTTAATCTATATTTACAATTATCATAGTTATTATATACTCAATAGCTTTAAACATAGCAATTCTTATTATTTCAAACTTAATACTTTTCTCTTTAATCAATTTAAAATTTTTTATCTTCTATATAACTTTTTTTCATATATTCTCTCACTTTTTATTCTTAAAAATACAATCAATATATTAGCAATCTTACTCTAATACTAAGTATAATAAGTAGTATTAATTAAAATAGTGATATAAGCTTTTACTGAATAAATAGCAAAGAAGAAATCTATCAATACTACTATTAATTATTGTAAAGTTATAATGAAAAAAAAAAAAATTAAAAGAGTAAAAGATATCTATTATAACTCAATTTAAATTAGAATAATAATAAAATAAAAGCTATAATTTATTTATTTAACTAAAT
>NW_015441001.1:60167-77262 GCF_000150705.2 Paracoccidioides lutzii
TAAAATAAAAGCTATAATTTATTTATTTAACTAAATAACTATGATAAAAATATTAAACTGAGAATTAAAATATGAAATAAATAAATAACTAAATACATATTGATAATTAAAAATCAAAGTAAATCAATCTTTTAAATATAGTAGAGTAAATTAATTTTAATCTATATATAAATAGTTATATTGTTAATAATATTTATTATAGTAGATTTTAAAGAAAGAGAAAATTTTTATAATATAAAAGCAGACTGAGTAAAAAATGACTATTAAATAAATATGAAGATTTATATACTATTATTAAATGATATCTGAAAATAAATATAATAAAATAATTTATATTTAAAAAAGAACTGATGTATTATAAGAAAAGAAAAAAAAATTAAAAATTAAAAATTAATATAAAGTTATATCTTAATATCAGTAAATATTCTCTTAATCTTTTTAATTAGTTCATATATTATGAAAGTTCACTTACTGATTGAAGCAAATATTAGCTTTTATGATAATTTGAAGATGTAGATAGTATATTTTTCATTATAAAAAACAATAAAAATTAACTTACTCAGTACTCTGAAAGCATATAAACTAAAATATAAATAAAAAATTATTAAAGTTTTAATACTAATCTCTAATTAGAAATAAAGATTTCTCTAAAAATAAATAGCAAAATCATATATGAACATGATATAAATGATATATAAAAATATGATAAATGTATTAATATATTTGAAGAAGTATAAAAAAAAAAGATAACTAGGTTTAATTAATTACATATAATAATTAAATAATCACCTCATTAGCACTTCAAACTAATATTTTGAAAACTTTAATTTCTTTTATCTTATTATTTTGCTGCTACCTTTAGCTAGATTCCCGCATTATTCTATCATGGGGCAAAACAGTGTTGGCGTGAGTCAATGATCCCTTGATTCGTAACTAATTAGTTATTCAAACCCCAGAGAAGAGAAATAGTTCAGCCTTTTCTGGCTCCGGATCTTCTTTCATTTCCGCTAATTCCAGCTTGCGGCTGACGGTTCCTTCCTGTCCATGTATGCCTAGATACATACCTATATATTATATATTTCCCTCCAATACTATGATATAACACCAACCCGCCGTATGAGCGCAAAAACAAAAATGTCTCCCGACGAGGCCTCCAAGCCTCCTCAGTTGCGTGCAGCGTCCGCTTGTGTTGCGTGCAACATGAAGAAGGTAAACAAATACCGTTCATCTGTGTGAAAATTCCCTCCTTGCAATTGCTGTAGCTGGCATCTATACATCTATGCCTGCGTACTGTCACTAACCCAAGTCCACGCGGGTCTCAATCAGATTCGTTGTGTTTATCCCGAGGGGAATAAAGAGTGCATCAACTGCTCACGAAACCGCTGGGAATGCTCGTGCGTGTCCTATCAAACCTGGACCACAGAGTAGAGGGTCTAGGAATCATGTTGCTGATTTCCTTTAGGCCTCGTGAACGGAAGAGGAAGCGGCGTAAGATTACCAGGGTGGAAGTGAACGAAGGCTGTCCCACAGCGAATGAGGAACATAACACCACTCACGCCATCTCCCCAAAGGTGACTGCCTGGGATTCGAGAATGGCGGGGTGGGTTGCTGGGCGGACTGGCATTGCTACTGGAAATCGTCCATCAGTAGCTCCAGACGTGTCCTCTGGACATGTCGCTGCTACCACCCCCCAGCTTTCCCCACCGACCTCCGCTCTCCGTGAGACGGACAGAGTTCCTCTATATACGAGCGCAACACCCAATTTCTCCCTACCACAGCGACAAGAATCACGTTCGTATGATGAGAGTCCCGGCACCTCCAGCTTCCTCGGACGATCAGAGTATCTAAGTGGCGAAGTCCCCATCAATGAAGACCAGGCAAAGTCATACCCCGCAGTTGCAAGTGAGAGCTTGACGGAGGAAGATATCCGTATTTTAGAACTTCAGCATGCCTTCGACTTGCCCCCACGGGCAGTTAGAGAAGGGTTGATAGATGCGTTCATGAAGCGATGTGCTCCGTGGATGCCCATTGTTGAGCGAAGCTGGCTGGCTGAACGCCAGGGGAACCAGCCGTCATTGCTGCTCCTCCAAGCAGTCTTCCTTGCAGGCAGCAGAGTATCGTCTGCTCCGGCAATTGCTGCGTATGCGTCGCCAAATGAGTTCTACCGTCGGGCGAAGGCTTTGTTCTGGTCGGGCTACGAAAAGAATACAATCACCGTCATAACCGCAGTGTTGGTCTTACACTGGTATAATCCAGAAGGGCCAGAGCATATATCTATTAACACCAGTGGCTTTTGGAACCGCATTGGTGTTGGTCTAGCCTATCAGATTGGACTTCATAAAGAACCACCAGCAGGGCGAGATGCTGCACTTCGTCGAAGGTTGTGGTGGACTTTATTTGTAGTAATTCCCTCATCTCTTTTTTCTTCACAGGGCGTCTAATATATTGTCCAATTTTTTTGGCAAAAATTTTTAAGAATTACTTTCTCCACTGCCTGTTGGAATCTTGCCGCTAACCTGATCATTTTCAGGCAAGAGATTGCTTGATTTCAGCAGGCCATGGACGACCCCGTGCCATAAACCCTGACGACTCCGATGTCAGACTACTCTCGCACGAAGACTTCTACGGGTCGACGGCAGATGGCTCTATGTTTATTTCATACGTAGAATTGGCTTCCTTACTGGGCGATCTAACTCAATGCTGCTGCCGCAAGTATCTTTCGCGCCAAAAACGCCAGTATATCGAGGGAGCGCTCTACCGTTGGACACGAGAGCTGCCGAACCATCTGCATCTCTTCCAGCGTACCAGCTCGCACGATGGCTCCTCTTCGAAGTTGGCGCTGGCGCCGTATAGCTTCGAGGCCCGCCAGTTACACATATTATACTTTATAATTCTTGCCATTCTATTTCGGTCTTCTCCACCTGCAAGCACACCCTCTGCGGCAGCCGTTCTCGCGTCATCCTTCGTTGCAGGAATTTTCGAAGACTTCCTAGCCCGTGATGAAATTCGTTTCCTAGGCCCTATATTCACCTTTTATCTTTTGGCATCGGGAGTAGGACTTTTATCGTGCTATCGATATCCTCATCTATGGGTCAAGGCTGAGTATGATCTCCGTATAATTTACAATTCACAGAGAGAACTCTCTAAAAGATGGCCTTCTGCAATTGGCAGTTTAAACGCTCTGTGGGCCATGAAGGAAGAAGCAAGCAAAGCTCCAAGACACGAGGATTCACAGCCGCTTGGTAGCCTTACTTCAGAGCAGATGACATGTTTCAGCGGCTTTGGTACAGATTTGTGCCGGCTTGGAGAAGCCATATTAAGCCCCCACATACAGGGCCTCTTAGGCCCACGAAGAGCCGATGACAATCAATGCTCAAGAACTGCTTCTGACATGATGACAGCCGGTATTCTAGCGGAGTTGAAAACGCCAATAAGTACTCCTGCAGTTTTGGATGGATATTTACCACTTGCAACTGTCTTAGAACACCCATCCATACATATAGCATCAGGAGGGGATACTGCAGACATCACTGACGATATTCTCTGTGCTCAGTACGAAGGAATTGGCAACTGGCTTCTGAAGGATTGGGATTGGAATAGCGATATTGCCTGGTGACTCAGCGCACTACCTCGCTGCAAGTAATACCCGAAGTTGAAGGTTGCCTTATTAATTCACTGGCCGCGATGTCTCCCCTCTCCATACACCTCTCCTCATTAAGTTTTTTTTTATAACGATGTTATGGGGGTGTTATTATCGGTTCACGGTTTCCGCCCCTGACTACGGCAAGATAGATCGGTATTTCGGTACTTCGGGAATTCCCCTCTCCTCTTGTCTTAGTCTAGTTGGCATTAGTTACCTAGGGAACTTCTGTGTGCCCGCGGTCCAAGATGCGGAGAAGTGTGGGAACCAGACGTCAACTCGGTTAATGCTATTACTCTTTACTGCCACACCTCCCTTAACACGCGCAATGCAACCTCTCTTAAATATACCAATTACGTACCATCCCGTGGATACTCATGCCCTCGCAGTGAACGCTGCCGCCCGCCATCAGTATACGCGTCATAGCCAAAGCCCATAATGTCCGAGATATCAAAGTTCCGCAATCTGTCTCTCACCAGAAATGGTAATGTTTTTGTCATTACTATGCAGAAAGCACCCGAAAACAGACTATGTTCATGGTATTGTCAGGAAATCATCAGGGCGTTTCACACTGTGCAACGCATTCTCGGGCCTGACGCTGAAGGTGCCATAATCACAAGGGGGAACGATGCCAAATTCTGGTGCACGGTATGTCGTCGTCGCAGATATAAACAGTGTTTTATCTCTGTTCTTATTAGATAAATATCGACATGTGTAGGGACTTGAACTCGATGAAGGGGATACCAATCCTTTTGCCAACACTGATGGCTTCTATCCGGTAATCTTGTCCTTACATTAATTTCGTAGTTCCTATATCCTATGAGGAAGCTATTTTCCATTTTATTATATATGATTATTTTTCCCGGGAACCCGTCAATTACACAATTCTTTCCGGTCTAACAACCAACACATCCAGATGCTGCACACAATTCTCGACTTCCCGTATCCCACAATCGCTCTACTCACTGGTCACACTTTCGGAGGTGCCTGCCCTTTCGCCCTGAGCCATGATTACCGAATTATGAATTCTTCCCGTGGCTTCATATCCATGCCGCCTGTGAATCTAGGCCTTCATTTTGACGGCATCGGTTCTCTTCCTCGCCTTAAACTTGCTCCACAAGTTGCCCGCAAAATGTTACTTGAGGCTCACAAGTGGACAGGAAAGGAAGCTCTTGCGGATGGTATTGTTGATGCCATTGCTGATCCGGAACGAATGATGGATGTTGCAATGGAGCTCGCGGAGAAGTGGGCTCCGAAGGCAAAAATGGGGTAAGTCTTTGCTTTTCTTTTCCTTGCCGTTCCTCTTCCTCTTGAGCCTTCTCCTAGACAGGCTAAAATCTTCTTCCTTGTTTCTTTCACATTTTTCTTCTTTTACTTTTCTACCCATGTTTTTCAGTTCAGTTCGAAGAATTGCTGATTGGTTGGGTGGACAAATAGTGTGTATGGTGTTCTACGCACTGAACTTTGGGGGGATGCTATTGAGAAGTTTCAAAGGATCAGCTATGTGCATAGTCGAGAAACGAGTAGGGCAGCTAAGGTCAAGATATGAAAGAGTTAGCTATTACCGTGAACAACGACCATGGGAATTTTGATATTAAAAAGCAGGACTTAAGTTCTCTATCATATATATATATATATATGTATGTATATCAAAGAAAATTGGAAAGTCAACCGTGGCAATATAAATATAGCTATTCTGAAATTCATTCATAGTTGCGAGTAAACCTTTTTCGCCTTCTTATTGGAATCCCATACCTGCACCTCAAATTCCCTGTGATAATCCGCTGGAAAAAATTTGGGGCCAAGCTCCTTTTTCACAACCTTCCCTGTCCCGCTTTTAGGCAGCTCGCCCTCGACCACTCTAAGCAATGTTGGCATCTTATACGCGGCCAGCTTCTTTCTTAGGTCTCTACGCAAAACATCCAGAGTAAAATCTTTCCCTACCCATCCATTTTCCGCACATCTGTACATAGTCTGATCATCTCGCAGGCTGACCACGGCAGCGACTCGCTGGCCGAATTCATCGTCAGCAACACCAACAACCATCACCTCGGAAACATACGGGAGGCCGAGAATCTCGCGCTCAATATCCAGTGCGGAAATTTTGTAGCCGCCAGATTTGAGGATATCGAGAGAGGCGCGGCCGAGGATGAAGTAATAGTTTCCTTCACGACGAGCCACGTCTCCGGTTTTGAAGAACCCGTCTGCATCGTGGGCTTCAACAGTAGCGACTTCGTCGTAAAGGTACCTGTTCAAGTGCCGTGGCTTGATTAGATCCTACATTGATATACTCACCTGAATATCCAGGTCGTAAAAACGCCACTGCATAGGGACATGAGGTTCGTACTTTGAAAACATGTACGGCCCCTTTATTAACACTTCTCCCTCTTCTCCATCGGAAAGTTTCACGGTAGTTCCAGGAAACACCGACCCCACACTTCCAGGAGGAACAGGATCGGATTCGACAGAAGGGGTAAACACCGGACCAATTTCAGAAGCGCCATATCTTGACAAAATGGTCCTGCCACCGAGTATCTTTGACCAAAATTGCTGAACGGGAGTTGGGAGTGCAGACGTTCCACAAAGCATTGCGCGGAATTGCCGCGCACCTGCAATATACTGGTATACCTCGTGAGGTGGTAGAGGGGCAATGGTTCGTTCAAAATATCGCATCATTCTCATGTAGATAGTTGGTACTCCAGAGAATATATGCAAGCCGCCTTTCTTCCAGCGCTCCCACATCCAAACCACGTCGAAACTGCCACTCCTAAATTCAACGCAGGCACCCGAGTAGATGTAAGGGAGGAAGTTAATACCAATTCCAGTTGCATGGTGGACTGGGAGAACATGCAGAATCACATCTTTCTCGGTGACGCCAAAATGGTCAGAAACTGCTGCCGAGGTATCATGTAGATATGCTCTCCTCATCACAGCACCTTTTGGAGGCCCCGTTGTTCCCGAGGTGAAAATAACCACCCCAGGCCCATTGTCGTCAAGATACTTATCAGACGAAAGAACGATATCACCTTGCGGCAATGGACATGTCATAAAGTGTCTCGCAATATGAACGCAGCCAATATTTTCCGACGTGGTCTTTTCAAGATGAGCGGCTAGAAGGTCTGCCAACTTCCCCCCGTCGGAAGAAGATAGAATGGCGGCGCATTTAGCTTTGAGCACAAAATAAGATGCTTCTTTGACTGGGAGTAGAACGGCTGTAGATATTTCAGTCAGTCCGGGATTCTCACTTGCTTGGTCAAAATATAACTAGTTGATTAACTATGTGCTCACTTATCGGCACTACCACAGCTCCGAGAGCACATATCGCAACAAAGCCCACAGCATACTCGTACCCGCCAGCGGCGATGAGAGCAATGTATGTATTTTCACAACGTCTCAATGACCACTGGGTTTCTGGTGACAGGCTCAACCGAAGAGCATTCCGAACTGCAAGAACGTCACTGAGGAATTCTATATATGATTTTTCGATTTGGAGATTAACATCCCTTATAGCAATTCGCTGCGATTTACGATGCGCATGTCGAAGCAATTTCGAGAAGAACGGAGAAAGGGGTAGGACATGGTCCCCGGTATGTGAGGGAACAATATCCGTCCGGTCGAATCCCATGGTGTAATTGTGTACATACATAGGAAATATATATAGCAGGGCATATATATATATACTCGTAAACTTTGCGACTTGCCCAAGCATCCGGGTTATTCGACCAATGCAAAAATGCCTCACAAAATATGCGCTGTGCCTGTCGAAAAATAGCATCCACTTAGGTATAAACCTTTCGCCCATTTGGAATTCCGGCAAGCACCTTTATTGGCTGCCGGCATTATTGCAATTGAAATAGACAGATGGTATGTGGGGAGTGAGAATGAAGAGTCCCGAGCACTGGGATTTCGGCATTAACTAACTAGTTAGCTAAACATTTGGCGTTGTTAAGATTGAGATGGAAGAGTGCAGAGAAATTTTCAATGAGCAGATGATAGGCGTTTGTGTGTAGTTAGGTTATGCAAGACAATAGAAAGCGGCAGATTAAAAGCACTTATAACCATCAGCGAAGCTTCAAAAGAGGTAGTGGTCATGCAATTTCCAACACGGAGCTGCTGAGATGAGGATTTTCGGCAAAACTTGAGTTAACGAAAACTTCTAGTTGAGCTCGGTTCTTACGGGCGGGCGGACGGCCGAAACAGCAGGGGTTTCAGGGAATTCGCCGACAGTTATCCAAGGACTATTTAGCTAGCCAATGAGATTGGAGTCAAATGAACTGACTACAGTTTCTTCTTCATTTTCCAAAAACGCCTCAAAACTGACTATTATTAGATATTTGATATTTTTTTCTTTCATTCTTCTGGATTTCAGAAATATTATCTGATCCAAATATATCTCAACATTGATTATCATATGTGATTTTTGCCGGCATAAGTTATATATAGTGTTATATAAAGAAAAATAGGAGGTAAAATCAGATAATTTATAAGTTATAAAAAACCAGGTAAAATCTACAGAGATTTAATAAAGATTAGATTATCAATTTAGTGATTTCTTTTTTCAAGGACATAAAATTTAACATTATTCTCGTTTGGTAAAAAGTGATAATTTAGTTATATAATTTATAAATTAAGATGATTTGCTGAAGAGAAAACACTTCACATCAACTCTTAGTTGCTAAACTATGGAGCTAGGATCCCAAAGGGGACTAGCGCAGCTACAATGGGAGAGTGGACGCTCTCAAACAACATCATTTGTCATCCGCATCATCCCCATCAACAGGCGTTATTTATTTGATGTTGATTTTTTTGCTACACCTCTTCTCCCAGCATTTTGGCCCCGCTGAGCCGAAAGCCAGTGAGTCTCCACCACTGAAAAACTCACACCACTAAATGAAGAAAAAGATACTGATGCTTCTCAGAAGACAGTAATGTATTGACAATACCAAGGATCTTGTTTGTGTTCATTCTCACTCAGTAGCAAATTCTCTTGCATATTTTTCCTGTTCTTTCTTTGACTTGATCTTTTTATCATCTCAATTTTAAATTATTTGAAACTACTACTCATTTCCCTAAATGTTGCGGGGCACACCTTCTCCATGCCGTCCCTATTTAATTCACCCACCCTGGTGTTTTCGGCCGCCATCCTTCTCCGCGTGATCCTTCTCTTCTACGGTCTCTACCAGGATGCCCATTCCCCGGTCAAATACACAGATATCGACTACTTCGTTTTCACCGATGCTGCCAAGTTCGTCTCGCACGGACGGTCCCCCTATGAACGAGCCACATACCGCTATACTCCGTTGCTGGCGTGGCTTCTTGTGCCCACCGCCTGGTTTGGTGGATTCGGGTTTTCGTTAGGCAAAGTCCTTTTTGCACTTGCCGACATCGCAGCGGGTTGGTTGATTGTGCGCGTCCTCTTCCAGCAGCGGTATCTTCATATGGACATACCCCGTGCGCTCAAGTACACCAGTATCTGGTTGCTTAATCCCATGGTTGCCACGATTAGCACGAGGGGTAGCTCAGAGAGCCTGTTGGGTGTTATGGTTATTGCGCTTGTATGGGCTGTCATGGAAAAGAGGATTGGGCTCGCTGGCGCTCTCCTGGGCTTTGGGGTACACTTTAAGATCTACCCCTTCATCTACGCCCCGTCAATCATATGGTTGTTGGGCGATGACAAATGGCATAAAGAGGACGCATCAAAGCTTTCGTTTCTCTCCATTATAAATTGCCTGCGGTCCTTTGTCAATCCATCGCAAATCCTTCTTACGTTCACCTCGCTGGCCGTCTTTTCAGTTCTCAATATCACCATGTATTTAATATATGGCCACCCATTTATTCAACATACCTACCTGCATCATGTCACCCGTGTCGACCATCGTCATAATTTCTCCCCGTATAACATTCTCCTGTACCTCTCTTCCTCAGCAACCGAGCAAGACGCATCGCTAGGGAGCAACTTGGAGTCATTGGCGTTTATCCCCCAGCTTTCTCTCTCAGCCGTGCTGATCCCGCTTGTTCTGGCAAAGAAAGACCTGGCGGGGACTATGCTTGCGCAGACATTTGCATTTGTCACGTTCAATAAAGTATGCACGAGTCAGGTTAGTACCAGGCTCTTTTGTTTCACTTGAAAAAAAATGTGCAGAAATATCTAATGTTACCACAGTATTTCCTCTGGTACATGATATTCCTCCCTCTCTACCTACCCTATTCCTCCTTCATCAAGCAGCCCTTTATTGGCACCACTGCACTCTCCCTCTGGGTTGCTGGTCAAGCCCTCTGGCTGCACCAAGGGTTACACCTTGAATTTCTAGGTATCTCTACTTTTACTCCCGGTCTCTTTCTCGCATCTCTCACCTTCTTCGCGGTTAATGTTTGGATTTTGGGCATTATTGTCGCTGATGTGGGTCGTTGTTCGGCGATTCATGCGACTTTAGCAGCGGACAAAAAGGTCCGGAAGTGATTGGCATGCTTGGCTCCTTAAAAAGTTTCGTACATGTAATGGAGGAAGGTAGATGATACTGAAGGGGGCCTAGGAATTCGAGCGGACTGCTCTTTGAAATTGGGTCGTACGAATTTATGAGTTGCGAAATCACGCGAAGTGGACCTAACCCTGAATTCAGCGTTTGCCTTCAAAGATTTTACTAGATTTTACGAAGATCCAACTCCAATAGACATGAGCGGAATTAATATTAAGTATACACGGGGCATTTCTATTCCCTTGACTACCATAAACACAAGATGGCCCTTTTGGGAAATAGCAACCCCTACCCCACACTTGAGAGTGAAAAATTAAATCTTGAATGATGATTTAACACCATGGCTTAAGAAACATCATAACTCCATTCAACAGGTCATATGATATGTATCTGGCAAAGAAGAATTGAAACGCTATGACAAGCTTTAAATGGAAATGAGTAGGGTAAGTAGGGAAAAAAACTCAATTACACTTGGAGGGATAAACAAGAATAAATTGTTGGAAATGAGAGCAGATTTGCGTGTCACAGCTTGGACTTGTCAGCAATAATCTTATATGAGCTTGCCTTTATACTCAGTGGTCGGGTTCGCGGATATATTCTCGTCCCGGTTTGTGCGTTAATTCCGTATTGTGGCAGTATTCCATCGTCGAGAAGTTCATACTCTGCGTTCGGTCGTGCCTCATGTAGTGCTGCGAGGATGTTTTCACTCCACAGTCCAATGCAATTGTTGCCCACAAGCTGAAAGTATGGGTTGAGAAGTCCACAAGCGGAGTCGAGATCGATGAATCTAATACGCATATGGTTGAGGGAAACATACGCATCCAACGACCTGACCGCAGCAATAATAAGACTCTCGAATGAATTGATGAAATTCATATTGGTAATGCCAGACAGGTCATTGAGCATTGGAGAGCCATCATCATGAGTCCGTTGTTCGCGGCAGCACGACTTCACCACAAGGTCAATCGATTTTAGCCTCGAATTTGTGGGATTTTTAAACATTGCTGTCCGCGCATGGATGAATAATCCAGCACAGACTTTGCCTGTAAAGGTCAAGGATTCCAGTTGGGGTGCAATTGCCCCCAACAATAAGCACAGATGTGGTTCAGTGTAAATGGTACCAAACCAGCGTGAATGCGAGCTTGATTTGTTGCAGAATCCTTCTAAACTAATGTCTAGTCGAGTAATGGTTCTAGGGAAGTTGGAGAGGGCTTTGGATATCGTCACATGCGCCTCTAATTTTCGTTTGGCATAGGAACAATCCCATTCGCGAAGATTGGGTAATGCTTTGGCCAGGTTACACCAGTGTTGGTAGTCCCTCATAATATTCCATGCGCCTCTCATCACAAACGTTTGAATGTTGGGGAGCTCCTCCAGACTCTCTTCCCCGGATTGACCCCACGGGTCATTGTCGAAATGCCTGATCATGGGGGGTTTCTTGCAGTGGCCGCCTTCGAGCGTTAGGATGCGTGCGTGGGGGAAAAAGTAGGCAACGTGGCAGAATATCTGTTGCAACGTGGCATTGCGACTGGCGAATCTGAAGCTGGCATTACTAGTGGAGCCGTTATTTGATGTGCTTTCGAAAGTAGCCACCGTGGCTTGAAGGACTGCCGCGACGTTTGCCAAATGAGAGCCTTCATTTCCATTGTGAGGGCGGTAGAAGTGCCTTACGCGGCCCTTTGGCATCCTGTCGCCCCATACTGGAACCCAAATTTCAATGTGACGGACATAGGAAGATAGCTGTGTGTGTGACAAAAACCACTCAGCACATTCAAGCAGCCCATCGGTGGTACCCTTGACCTGAACTATGACAAAAAGGAAACAGGGTAAGCATCAGGATAGTAAGAGGAAATAATAAAAGTAATAATTAAGGAGAGTTGATACCTACTATGTCGATAGATTCTCTCCTGGACCAAAGGTCGCCAAAGAGAGCAAACAAGAGCTAGGTCCGAGAGTGCCTTTCGGCGGGGATGCCGTAGGGCTTTGCTCCAACTATTTGGGGTGGATTTGGTGGGAGATAGGGAAGCAAGAGTGGAGCCTCGGACGCCAAAAAGATGGTCTAGAATCGCTTCATGTATCTCTATTGGAAGGTTTTTGAACAGCATGCGGGACGGTAGGTTGGAATTCTGCATCTCTACGTCAAACGTTTCCAGTTCGTGGGAAGGGAGTGTATGCGAAAAATCCAGCGAAAGTTGAAGCGACTGATTAAGTTCCTGCTGGGACTGGAGTTGCAGTAGCTGCTCCTGTTGAAGGTGGTGGTGATGTGGATGAGGTTCTTTGTGGCCGAAATCCTGTTGCTCAAAGAGGCTACTATGTGCAGATTTTGGGCAGGAAATAGAAGGAGAGGATGGAAGGGTGATCTGGTCGACGGGGAGCAGAGGAAGCGGTGTCATAGTAGATAACATGGTGTCCATGGAAGGAGACGAGACAGCAATGGTTGAATGAGAGAGATATTTTCGGGTGACACGCGCGATAAATAGACAAGCCGCCGAAAAGAGGGGGGGGAAAACAGATGAGGCCCGAAAACAACAGCCAGGCTGTTCTTCCTTAAAACTGGGGGGTACAAGGGAAATGCCAAATTAGCAACCGAAGAACAAGAGTCAATCAAATGTAAGGTGCCAATGGGAAATTAATGAAGGACACATCCATCTTGAAGGATTGCAACGTGAAGAACGTGAAGGAGGGACGAAGAGGAGGGGGTTTTCCCACTGTTCCCGCTTCAACACCAGACGGTAAATTTCGAGGAAGGATGAATATGAGGTGTGATGAGAGCAACGACTGTTGAAAAGTGAGTTCATTGACACGGGAACAAGAAGAGGGGCCAACTGAAAAGGTCGGGAAAAGATCCAGTACTGGACACGAGGCCAAAGGGAGAAATAAGTGAGGAGCGAGAGTGGAAAAAAGAAGACCAGAGGGAAATGGATGAGCTGGGCCCTTGCTACTGGCAAAGCTGATGTTGAGGATGTTTGAGGGCCAAAGCGAATGTTTGTTAAATCGCAGTAGGCAGAAAATATTGAAGTAGAGGAGGTATCAGTACAAAGATCCGGGGTGAAAACAGGGAAATATCCGGTATTGGTACAAGGGCTTGGCGGCCAAGGGGGATCAGATAAGGCTGAGGCACATGGCTTTGTCAGATGTTAGGGGTCAGGTGACGCCTATGTGATATGCGGGAATGGTTGATTCCTATTAGTAACTTAGTGCTGGGCATGACCGCCCGGTAGCCGCACCACCTCACGTGATGTACGCGTATATCAGTTAGCTGGCCAGTCCTCCCACCAATGGAAAGACCAACCATCTCACAGGTTATGGCCCAGATAGCAGTTTTTTAAGCAAAACAAGACATTTTAATTAGAATATGCTGCAACCAACATGACATTGAATGACTTCAACTAGATTTCCTTTAAAAATGCTCTTTTTACACTAAAAATCAGAAAATTTCAAAGGAATACTATTTATTATAAGAAAATAATTACATTCATAAAGAAATCAAAATAAAAATATCAATTTTATAAAAAAAGACTCTTTTGCAATAAAATCATAAGATTTTATAGGAATATTGTCTGATTGCAAGAAGTGATTGCATTTTTTAAAGAATTAGCACTTACATTATATCTATTATAAGTAACTTTTAATTATTATTTATATATAAATTAGAATGAAAATTATTTTTTATATTTTTAATTAATATCTCAAGACTCATTCTCCTCTGTGTATAAAAAAGAGCACAATCAAATGTCAAAGTCTAGCTCAGCAGATAAGAGAGAAACTAAATATGTATTGATAGAGAAAGTAATGAAAAAAATCAATTTCAATCATAATCTGAGAAAAAAACTCACATATTATGAATCAAATGATAAGACTTCATCTCTTATATCTATTTCTATTTTCATATCTATTTCTAATGCAAGTGATATGATCATTATGACTGTAGTTGATTCACTTGTATTTTATCATCAAATGATAACTATACAGTAGAATATTTAAATTAATGAAATTATCTCTATGTATACTTTAAAATAAAAGATATACAAATATCAAAAGAAAGTATAAAGTTCAATAGATTTAAAGATCATGATGATATTTGATGAAATCAACTATCAAACATGAAGAATTGATATTCTTACAGATACAGAGATTATTGATGATATAGATATCTTGATAAAAAATCAGTATAAATTATCTCAAAATATCAATATATTGAAAAAAAAATATTAAACAGTATGTATAAAGATTTTATATTATCAAATGCTTCAATTCTTGTTAGAACCTGTATAGATAATAATTGAAAAGTTGAAATTAGATAATGCAGCTACTCTATGACAGAGAATTAGCACTAAATATACAGTCTTCTTAGTAGAAGAATGAATAAATGTAACGAAGAAGCTTTCTATTTTATATATTAAAGATAATGACTATATTATCTATCAGAGGATATTTTACTATCTAGTTGCATATCATAAAAGTTAATCAAAAATACAGATGATTTCTATCATGATCTTTTTCTCAACAGAGTATAAAATCATTATATAGTTTTTGTAAAAACTCATCTGAATGATTTTTATATAACAGATAAAGATTCAATTATTAATATAGATATTAATGATCTGATAAAGTAATTGATCAATTATATAAACAAGATAAAGAAAATTAATTATTTAAAAGCTTTTAAAATAAATGTTATTACTATGAGTAATGATAATAAGCAGTTCAATATATTATCTTCTGTTTCAAAGTGCAATATCTGCAACTGAACAAAGAATATAAACAAGATTTGTTAACATCTACACTCAGAATTAGTGACTGATTAATAGAAAAAAAATAAATAAAAATAAAATTATTAAAAATACTAATAAGAATAGTGATAAATAAAAATCAAACAATAATAGAAAGAAGAATAAAAATAATAATAAAAATAAAAATAATAACTTTAGTAATATAATATTAGATCTTCTAGTCTTTTAATCTAGTGTTAATTTTGTAATTACTTTATCTGTTTTATCTAAATTATCATCAAAGTCTTAATAATATTTTAACACTAATGTCAATTTTCACATGATTGATGAAAGATATTTGATGACACATTCAAAGTCATTCAAGAAGAATCTTATAGTGATTATGACTGATGAAAATTAAAGATAGATTAAAAAGATAAAGAATATTCATCTACAATCAAAAAAGAAAATATTATAATTTAAGGCATACATTAAATTTTAAATCTTACTGTCAATCTGTTGTCATTCATAAAGCTAAAAGATCAAGACTTTAGATTTAAACTATTCTCAATCACTTTGTTATATTTTATCATTTATACTTTGAATAATATTATATTTATCATGATTTGTATATCACAAAGCTTCATCTATAAGATTATTGAATGAGACTTAAAAAATAATGTCTATCATATGTTCAAAGTGATCAATTATATCATTTAATTTCATGATTATAAAGATGCAATAATGACAGTTAATGAATTTAATGTTCAATTTAATAAATTAATTATATTTTCATAAAGAAAATAACAATGAATAGAATTAGTCTTTAGACACAGCAATGTTCAAATATTTTGTATATAGCATGTTACAGTTAGATTTTAGAATAGAATAGGTAGCTTTGATTACACAGAGACATCTCACCTGTTGGTGCATGGGGGGGTGATGGGCATAACCACCCAGTAGCCACACCACCTCACGTGATGTACACATATATCAGTTAGCTGGCCAGTTCTCACAATGGGAAACCAACCATCCCACATTAAATACGCCTATATCACGTGCGGTGGGGCGCTAACATAGCTGCTTGAAAACAAGTACTTTTTAAACATAGAGATAATATTATGATGTAACTGTTTATAATATTAATTAAGATTAATCTACTTCATTTTGAAAGACTCTGCTTTGAGAGATTAAAATTGTTATGATTTAAAATAAATTTAATCACGTTGAATTAATTTAATTAATTAATATCTATAATAAAAAATCTCTACAAGAAAATAATATTAGCTGAACAGTAAATAAAGTTCTTAATCTATTCAGTAAACAAAAGTTCAATTATAAGTGAAGATTTCAATACTTATTATTCATGATAAAATAATGATTACACTCAGTATATAAGAGTAGGTAAATTAATAAATTAATTGATTTCAAAAGAATTTAAACTAATTAATAAATTTAATAAAAAAATATACTATAAATAAAATCTTTTAAAAAAATTAATAAAAAATCTAATGTTTTTATTCAAAGAACTATATGAGAAAAAAAACTTAAGTTAATTTATTAATTCAAAAAAAGCTTTAAAATCAAATTGTAAAATAATTCAATTTAATATATAATTAAATAATCAAGATATAATTTAAAATTTATTATTATTTAATCAATATAATTTTAAAAAAATTTAATTAAAAAAAGTTATTAATCATATAAAAGTTTTGAGAGAAAAAAAATTTAAAAAAGCTTTTATAAAATATTAGTACTGAATTATCTAAATTTATATTAAAAAATAAAATAATATTAATAACTGATATTATACTATTAAATATCAAAAATATTATATATAAAAAGTATAAATTAAAATACTTTAAATTTTAATAATCTAATACTATAACTAATAAAAATAAATAGTTGACTAGAGTTAAAAAAGATTGAAAAATATATTTTGTATCTTTAAATATATATAAAAATATCAAAAATAACTACTTTTCTAATATAAAAAAAATAAAAACTAAATACTATAATAACTTTCTTAAAAATATAAAAAATAAAAATATTTTTAAAGCTTTTAACTATGCTAAATTTAGAAAAATAGTTAATTTTTCTATATTAAAATATGAATATCAAAATTAAGAATATACTACTAATATTTTTTAAGAAAAATATTATATATTCATAAGAGTTTTATTTTTAAAATCAATAGAATCCGAGAAATATATTTCTATAAATGAGTATTATGATGATAAAATAAAGTAATAGTAATTTGATCTAGA